>NC_056737.1:1059840877-1060108377 GCF_019279795.1 Protopterus annectens
CTGCAAACTGGGCGCCATAATAGACTCTCCAGCCGACACAAGCATCTTCCAAAAGGGCCTCATAGAAACAGACAACTGGTGCCAGAGCCATGGCCTCAAGCTAAATGCCAAAAAGTGTATAGTCATCCCCTTTGGCAAAAGCAAAGTGCCCACAAATTACCACATAGGTGGTAATCCATTAAGTACAGAAGAAGTAATTAGGGACCTGGGGACCCAAGTTGATAGCATTCTCTCATTTGACAACCACGTGGCCAAAGTGGTTAGAAAAACATTTTATATAGCCCACCTAATCATGAAGGGATTCACATTTAGATCAGGGGAGGTCATCGTGCCTCTTTACTCATCCCTCATCAGGCCCATAATTGAGTACAATGCCCCTTTTGGGATGTACCTTACCAGACACCTGCAGCAACTGGAAAGACCCCAAAAGTACCTCACCAAGAGTATCAAAGGGCTCAAACAGATGCCATATGCTGCCCGGTTAAAGAAACTCCAGCTCTGCTCAGTGGCATACCGCCTGCTCAGAGGCGATCTGTGCCTGATGTATAAAGCCATGTCCAACCCGGAATTAATGGACATGCTGCACCTCAGAAAATCCAAATCCCATCGAGCTATGCGCTCGAGAGACTTGAACCTCAGCACTGAAATAAATAGGACATGCTGGAGGGACAGATTCATAACCCAGAGGCTCCCTTCACTCTGGAATAAAATCCCAGTCCAGGTTAGGCAGAGTCCCTCATTGACTCTCTTCAAGAGGAATCTTGATGAGTGGATGGGAGATCGTAGGTTTACCCCGGGTATCACTTCTGTGTCACTGTTAGACAGATGCACAGTATACTAACCTCAAAAAAGGGCATAGCAAAATTAATTTAAAATGGGCGGCGAAAGCCAAACACACTCTGGTTAGGCTTATAAATGCCCTAGGGCAGATAGCCTAGTATGAACCTATGAACCTATCACACATCTACTAGAGTTCAAGAGAATGCCAGCTCAGGACAAGTATAAACTTTCTTGTAAAATACTAGACTACTACTAAAAGGTCTGACTGATATGACGAGAAGGTAGGTACTAAAACTGAGAGAAAGAAGCATCAGATCTTTCTGTGATTATTTCTTTTTACAGTAACTGCTTCTCAGAGATATTCTGTAAACTAAGTGTAGTTATGTGTGTTGATTTTTCAAATTGGCAGCATTGTGTGTTTAAGCCCGTTACCTAATTGGTCATTATATAATTTGTATTGCCTGTTGCTTTTCTTTTGAGGCTTTAAGTGATGGCATTCTGTTTAACCCTTGTCTGAAAAATAAATAAATTAATGTGTCTTGTGTTTTTGTGTTGCAGGCTTTATACACCCTTTTCTGAAGACACAGATTCTGTTGGCCAGAGAGCCCTAAATTCCATACTGAATGCTGCAATTATGATTAGTGTCATCATAGTGATGACAATATTACTGGTGTTTCTCTACAAATATCGATGTTATAAGGTGAGTCAGACTGCATTTTATTACTGTAGAAGTAGCTCTGAAGGGTCTTTTTTACCATATTTTTTTAAAACAATATCCAAGTCTGATGGCAATTCAGTGCACTGATGCCCCATTATGAGTCAAGCTGATGATTAGATAGGACAGCCAGCTGAAATGGTATTGCTTCACAGAAGCTTTCCCATTTCCAGGTAATACTGCTGGCTTGTAGCTTCTGCAGCTTCAGATAATTTGAATACAGTGATAAGGCTTTTAATTGGTCTGCATATGACATGTTGGTTATACCCTGTATTTTTGTGGTGAGAAATCTCTGAGGATGCTCCAACTGTTGCAGGTGGCTGGCAAGGTACATTCCAAAGGGTACAGTGTACTCAATTATTGGTCTGATGAGGACTGAGTACAGTGGTACTATGACAGCCTTAGATCTGGATGCCATACCCTTACTTATAAACTGAGCCACGTAAAAGGATTTTCTCACCACTGTGGACAAATGGTGGTCAAAGTTCACATTACTGTCCATCTGAGTACCCAGTTCACTCACTACTGGGTCCACTCATGGGGAGGGGGTGCTATCAGTGTTGCAATTTGTAGAGGTGTTTGATTTCCCAAAGGGCGTTATTATGGAGTTTTGCACATTTAGTTTGAGGCATTGGCTCTGACACCAATCAGACTGCGTCATACCATTCTGCAGGATGTCAGCATCATTTTGGGAGTCAGTTATTGCCCCCAACTTGCAGTCATCAACAAACCTGGTTAGCCAGAGGCCATCTAGATTTGCCTTGACTTCTGGAAGCATATCGTAACCTGGAGGGGGCTCAGCACTGAGTCTTGTGGTACTCCACTGGTGACTGAACTCTTGCTGGATATGGATTCCCCCACTCTAACAGCATGTGTGCTATCTGTGAGCCATTTAGCTGTCCATCTGGTGACACAGGGGTTTTTGCCCAATTTTGTGAGTTCATCTATAATACCCAAGTGGGATATTGTGTCAGATTTCTTGGTCAGGTCTTACCTTAATCCACGGACTTGGTGACCTTCTCAAAGAAGACAACCAAACTGAGAATGCAGGACCTGTCCTTGACAAAGCTGAACTGGATTGGTTCTAGAGTCCGGAGATTTCATATGTCATTGTTAATCAGGTAGACTTGCATATAAGTAACGCTAGTCAGAATTATGGGTCAGTAGATTCTTTTTATTTATTTTATTTATTATTTATTTGCAGTTGGTTTACCAGGATAGTCCATTGGGCCAAAATGAACCCGTTTTCAATGGAGTCCTGGGGAGAAAAGCTCCAAAAACAAACAAACTAGGTACATACAATAGATTACTAATGATAATTATACAAATATAAAAAGATACAAGCATTTCATTTCAAAAATTCAGGAAACATTTCAGAACAATACAGTCTAGTGATGAAAATTTGAGGTGTTTTAGGCTGTGAAAAGTAATATTGCATAATGATACAGAGTAGTTATTGTGTAAGGAGCATAAGCTTTACAAGGTGCAGTCAAATACAGTCTTTGCAGATACCATGGGAAAAAAAAAAAAAAAAAAAAATATGAGTTATGGGGAATTTATAAGGAAAAATTACTGGAGTAACATGAGAGTGAAAGGAAGAAAATTGCCATTATTAGTTAAGAGGGGTGGGAGCAAGAGCATTCCCAGTGGGACATTAGATGTATGTGAAGAGATTTTTTGAACATATAATGGTTAGAGGTGGTGCGAATGGATGGTGGTAGTGAGTTCCAAAGATGTGCTAGGTTATAGGATAGTAAGTTTTTGCCTGGGGGACGAGTTGGTTTGTGCACTTCTAATAGGTTTTGATTGTTTGACCTTAAAACTCTATCAGGTAGGTGCATCTTAAAGGCAGAAGACAGGGAGGGACAGAGAGGGGTTGAAAATGAGCTTATGGGCAAGAGTTAGCTGAGTATAGCTGAGATGATTGGGTAGTTCTAGCCAATTAAGTTTTTGGAGAGAGGAACAGTGGTGGGTGGAGGACCTATGGCTGTTAGCGAGCTTGGCGATTTTGTTGTAACAAGAGGAAAGTTGTTTTTTTAGAGAGGACTGAAGATTAGTTAGGAGTGGAGCTCCATAGAGAAGGGAGGGGATAAGAAAGGAAGAAGAGAGAGTGATTTTAGAGGTGCTTGTAAGGTACTGATTTTGTCGGTAGAGCATACCTAGTTTTTGATGGGTTTTTTTGATATTTAATTGTAGATGGGAGTTGAAATTAAGCTGGTTGTCAATTTGGACACCAAGTAACTTGGTTTCTGACACCAGTTCCAGAAGTGAGTTATTTTGACTAGTAATCAAGAATGTGTTTATATCGAAAGGAGTAACTTTAGAGGGGGTAAATACCATTAGTTTAGTTTTGGAAGCATTGAGTGCTAGGTGGTTTATTCTCATCCATTGCTCAGTGATTGAAAAAGCTTCTTGTGTAAGCTTTAGGAGCATAGGGGTAGATGTGGCAGAGCAGATAATGGTAGAATCATCTGCATATTGGATGATATCTGAGAATGGAATAGATTTATGAAATCATTTATAAATATATTGAAAAGAAGGGGACCTAGTATGGAGCCTTGAGGAACTCCGGTGGGGGTACTAAGAAAAGAGGAGGTTGCCTTTTTCCATTTTACAGCTTGGTATCTATTAGATAAGTAGCTGGAGAACCAGTTCAAAGAGGAGGGAGATAGGTTAAGTTTTGAGAGTTTAGTTAAGAGCAGGCTGTGTGAGATAGTGTCAAAGGCCTTAGAGAGGTCCAGTAGTAGGGTAGAAACAATTTGGCCAGAGTCACGAGCTTTGTTTACAGTTTCAAGATAGGAGAGGAGGGCTGTCATGGTGCTATGATTTGGCCTTAAATCCATGTTGTGTAGTAGTTAGAAGGTTATTATCTAAGAGATGTGGTAAGAGTTGAAGTTGGACACATTTTTCTAGAAGTTTAGAAATGGGGGACAGGATAGCAATGGGTCGGAAGTTGTTGACATTACAATTGTTGCCACCTTTATGCAGAGGTATGATAAAGGCTTGTTTCCAGATTTGGGGTACTGTACACTCTTGGATGGAGCGGTTGATTAGAATGCTTATGGGATAGGCAATTGCTTCAGCAGATATGCTTAGAAAGTAAGAAGGGATGTTATCAGGTGCGTTAGTGCATGGCTTCAATTTCTGAAGGAGTTTCTTTATAGTAGAAGTGGGTATAGGTTTTAATGAGAATAGAGGTGAGTGGGGAGAGGGAGTATTAGAGGATGGTAAGGATGATGTGGAAGTTAGAGTAGGAGAAGAGGTGGAGGATAGAGAGTTAGTCCCTGAGGGGATTCTTGGGTCTGTTGATGATCCACCCCTTGTGCAGAGGGATTAGTGTTGCTGTCTTCCACTGCTCTGACAACGCCCGTCTGGAGACTGTGGTTAGAGATCTGAGTAGGTCTGCTAGGTCATATTTAAACCTGTTTGATAGGCACCCTGGGATTCCATCAGGGCCCATTGATGCTGTGTTTCTAGCTCTAGAGAGTACAGTGATGACCTGACCTGTTTTTTTGTTAAACAGGCAAAGGAATGGTAGGGTGTATTTCATGGGGAGTGACTGGAGGTGGAGGGAGTGAAAGCTGAGCTGAATTTATTGGCCAGCAGGTTTGCTATTTCTTCTGGCTGGGTATAGGTAGTGCCATCTTCTGCCAACTCAACACATGGTTGAGCGTTTGATTTTGGACATAACTAAACAGTGCTTTGTGGTCATCCTTTACCTGAGAGGTTATTTAGTCTCTTATTTAGCTTCTGAAAACTTGACTAATTCCCTGATTTGCCTGTTGAGACTAATGATAAATGTTCTTTGTGTTTCACTGTTGTAGTCATCACTTTTGGGTTATCTGCTTGCAGTAGCCCTCAGTCGGCCTGATTGTCAGAGTCTTGCGTCCTGCGTCGGTTGCTATCTCATCTTCCATGACGTCAGGTAGTCAGGGGTATAAAGCATGCAGCCGTCGCCATTACATTAGTCTTTTTGCCGTGCGGTCCCCGAAGCAGAAGCAGTTTGCAAGTGCCGGTCGACCGACTGCTGAAATTTTAATTTTCGAGTTTCAGAACCGAAGTCTTTAACTAAAACTAAGTTATCCCATTGGGGAAACTTTTTCTTGCTCTAAACCGATGTCAGTAAAAGTCAATAATTGTATTTCTTGTGGAAAGCAAATACCTCATAAAGATTTACATTCGTACGGTATTTTTTGCCTAGGCCCTGACCACGACATACCTCGCTGTCGGTTTTGTGCCTTATTTAAACCACGAACTATTCGTTGTCGGTACGGTACATTTTCGCTTCTAAACATTTTGGTGGTTGGTTCAATTATCCAGATATGTCTTTTGTAAGCCACCCAACTACCGATATTCCGCAAAAACGCAAAGATAAAGACAGAGACAGGCCACCTAGGTCCAAAGCTGCCAATGACGCTTCTCCTGAGCTAGTCGCCAGTCCGTGGGTACAGTGAGGTGCTTTCGCAGCCCCTGATACCCACTACTTCAGATTTGCAGGCCTCTACTGAGACCCATTCGGAGTCTGGTATGCTACGAGATGCTTCAACTGTGGAACCTGCGGATGTCTCTACCTTGGATGGGTCCGGAGCCGCTGTGCAGGCAACAGCTTCTGAGAGTGTATTCAGGCCTACTGACTTGCATATTAAACCAACGCCATCTTCTTCTTCTAGGCCTAAGACTCGAACCATGCCTAGGAAACCGACGCCCAGACCGCATGGTCAGGCCTCTATGCCTAAAAAACAAATGATAAGAATGGCTGAAGGCCTTATTACTTTAATCAGAGGAAGCCAACCTTCCCCCTCTAAGAGACCTACGACTGAATTAGCTTATGACACTTTTGACCAGGATTCTGAAATTTGTCTCCTCTGATGACCAGGATTTACCCTTATCTACCTATGAGGATTCTGATGCAGAGGACTCTATTCCCTCTGTTTCTTCCCCAGAGGATTTTTCTTTTGGTGAAACCTTGCATACTCTTAGGGAACATTTTCACTGGGAAAGCCAGGATTACTCTGATTCTAAAAAGAGGCGTAGAGATTTCTTACTCCTGCCCCAACACAGGCCTTTAGCTGTCCCTCCTGTGCTGGACATTGTTGACGATGGCTTTTCGGAATCTAGCTTGGCCCCTGGCTCCCTGACTCTTTACCTCCTGCTCCCAGAAAACCTGACAGATATTACAGGGTTCCTGATTCTCACAAGTTCCTTTTTAAAAATCCTACTGCGGATCCTGAGACCATTTCAAAGGGACTCAAGGGCGTTAAGGCTACGACTGCCATAAATCCTACCCCCTCTGATAGAGATTCCAGGGCCCTGGGTAGATGGGTAAGAAGGTATACACCTCTGCAACCTTGGCCATCAGGGCCTTAAAGTGCCAGTTTTATATATTAAAGTATAAGCAGCATATTATTGGATTGCTTAAACAAAAAATTATGTTGATTCCTGATTGTGCTGAAATTAAGGATTCACAAGATTTAATGCATTCTTCTGAACAGGTTGGAAAACATACTTTGCAATGTGGTTTTGATTCACTAGAGGCATCTTGCAGGGCTGCTGCCACCGGGTCTGTACTTAGAAGGCATGTTTGGCTTAAGGAGCAGTCTTTGCCAGATCATGTTAAAACTAAATTGCTGGATGCTCTCTTAAATCAGGACCGCCTGTTTGGCGTCAAAGCAGACAAAGTTCTTAAAAAGATGGAGGAAAAAGCTAAATCTATGCAAACTGTTAAAGATTTCTTACAAGTGCAGCCTACTAGATTTAGTAGGCATTGGCCCTCAAAAAAATTGGTCCTTTCCTGCCTCTTCCAGGCCTTCTCAGTTCAAACCCAGAACCAGCAGAACACCCAGGCTTCAGTCCCCGGGCAAGCACAGGACTAAGCAGTGGGGGGCTCCATTTCCAAATCAGGGAGTAGTAAGACAACCCCCTGTGGTAAGCTGTCGCAATGACTTAACTTTAAAACTTCCAAGCACTTCTCAACTGACTGCCCCTTTAGGGGGAAAGATTGCTCTGCAAGCAAAACAATGGGAACTCATTACCCAGGGCAAATGGGTTTTAAATATAGTTTCCCAAGGATACAGATGTCACTTCCACATGTTACCAATCCCAAACGGTTGGTCAGATCTACCCCCAAATCAGTGGGCAGAGGCTCAAAAGTAAGTACTCTACCTCTTCAGATTAAAGGCTATTCAGACTGTACCAGAAGAGGAAAAGGGACAAGGTTTCTACTCAAGAATTTTCATGGTACCCAGAAAAGACAACTCATGGCGTCCTACCCTGGACCTGCTAACTCTTCATCAGTTGCTTCCCATGCTAGGCAAAGATGCCTGGTTGGCAGCAGTGGATTTAAAGGATGCCTACCTGCACATCCCAATCAGGGAGTCTTGCAGAAGATACCTACGCTTCAAAGCAAGCTGCATTCACTATCAGTTCTCTGCACTGCCCTTTGGCTTATCTACTGCACCCAGGGTATTCACAAAGTGCCCAGCTCCAGTCATTGCATTTTGCAGGCAAAGAAATATTCAGATATACCCATACCTGGACGATTGTCTAATTCAGGCAGAAAGCCAGGACATACTTCTGAATCATCTGGCATTTGTACAAAAGATGTCAACTTGTCTGGGATACACCATAAAAGAAAAGAAATCACATCTGGTACCCTGTCAACAAACTATATTCCTGGGAGCAAGTTTCAACACAACTTCCCAGATGGCTTTCCTTACGCCAGAGAAACAAATTAATTTGACAACTTACTTTAAACTAGTGGCCACAAAAACCCTGCTATCTGCAAGGCAAATACTGCAAGCCTTGGGGTTCATGGCCTCGTGCATTCTACTAATTCCATATGCAAGACTGCATATGAGGAAACTACAGTGGTATCTAAATAGCCTATGGTGTCAACATTCTCAGGATCTAGAAGCAGTGATTCCTATCATACCTTGCCTAAGGTTAGAATTCCTTTGGTGGGCAGAGGTCTACCATCAAAACAAGGGACTACCATTCGCTCTACTCCCTGCCGCCCAAACCCTAACAACAGGCGCATCAGACTATGCATGGGGGGGCTCACCTGGCAGGGAAGTGCATTCAGGGCAAATGGAACCCAAGTCAAATGCACCTGTATATCAATCAAGAAATAATGTTAGCTGTACAGAATGCTCTGACAGCCTTCAAGGACCACATTGTTCCAGGACAATTAATGGTAAAGATGGACAACACCACTATTATGTGGTACATAAACAAACGGGGGTACCCAGTCTTACCCCCTCTGCAGACTAGCCATGGCTCTCTGGAACACAACCTTGAGCTACCAAGTGCATCTACAGGCTCATTTCCTGCCAGGAAAACTAAATACACTGGCAGACGAACTAAGCAGAAATCTCATGGACCCACACGAGTGGAAACTAGAACCAAAGATTTTCAACATGTTGATCAACAAATGGGGGATCCCAGATATAGACCTGTTTGCCTCCCCCCAGAACTACGGATTGGACAAATTTTGCACAAGGACTCCCCATAAACAAGCTTGTAAAGTGGATGCTCTGTCCTTCAGCTGGAAAAATCTATCAGTTTATGCCTTTCCTCCTCTGCCTCTCCTCTCCAGAGTACTACTAAAGATCAAACAGGACAAACCACAGATGATACTGATTTCACCAGACTGACCACGCCAACACTGGTACCCCCTCTTGCACAGTGTCTCACAGCTGGCCCCATGGCACCTACCTCAGACCCCTACTCTGCTGTCTCAGCAGGAGTGCCAGATTCTGCACACCCAGTTTCAAACCCTGAACCTGGCAGCCTGACTAATTACCTAATCTCTCCATTACCATCCCTCACTAAACAAGTGTTGGATGTCATTTTGGAGGCAAGGAGGTCTAGTACTAGAAAATCTTATGCTGAAAAATGGAAAAGATTCTGTGCCTGGAACCAAACTCAAGGTATGGCCACAGCAGCGCCCAATTTACCTCAGATTCTTCAATACTTAACTGAGATGCTTCACAAGGGCCTTTCCTTTTCCTCCATCAAAATTCACGCCTCCGCCGTTTCAGCTCGTTACATCACAGAACCACCCCTCTTTTCTCACCCACTGCTCAAGCAGTTCCTCATAGGGGCCCAAAACTTAAGACCACCCAGGAGAGCCCCAACTCCAGCCTGGGATCTTAATTTTGTATTGGAAAAACTCACTCTTCCTCCTTTTGAGCCAGCTGCAACTGCAGAGTTAAAATTCCTTTCTTGGAAAACAGCTTTGCTTTTAGCAATCACTTCAGCAAGAAAGGTATCTGAATTACAGGCCCTTATGGCAGTGGAGCCCATTCATCATCGTCCTTAAAGCGGACAGGGTGTCCCTCAGGACCAGTCCCTCTTTCATGCCCAAGGTGGTATCCAGTGTGGCTCTTAATCAGTCCATTCATTTGCCAACCTTCTTTTCTAATTCACAGAACAAAGGGGAACGGGTACTGCACTCCTTAGATGTGCACAGACAACTTAGATTTTACTTGGACAGGACTAATCTTCAAAGGAAATTTGAACAACTGCTGGTGGCATTTGTTGCAGGGGCAGAGGGAAAGGCTATTTCAAAGCAAACCATTTCTAAATGGGTAGGCCATTGCATTCATTTCCGCTATAAGCACCATGGAAAACCCCATTCAACCAGGGCTGCATCTACCTCTACAGCCTTTCTCAGAGGTGCCCCTACCAGAGACATCCTAGAAGCTGCTACTTGGAGTTCTGTACATGCTTTCACCAAGCATTACCATTTGCCAATTTTCTCTAAATCCAGAGCTGGCTTTGCCACTGCAGTCTTGCAGGGCCTTATAGCTGGTCCTAATGCTATCTAAATTCCTCCTCCCATCCTTAGCTTTGGGAATCTACCCAAATGTGATGACTACACCAGTGAAGCACGAAGGACATAGTGCAGTTGTATAGACTTAGCATAAATGTAGATGTTCGAGTGTATTCACTGTTACAGTCCTGGATGTTCATCGTGCATTACAGCTGCAGTAATCACATATGGGGTTTTCAGCCGTCAGGCGGTCCCTCGGTCGGCCGAATTCCAAAGTCTTGGTCCGGCGTCGGTTGTTGTCGCGTACTCTTCTGACGTCAGGAAGGCTAGAGTATATAAGACACAGCCGACGCCATCTTCTTCAGTCTTTTTTGCCGCGCGGTGCCCGAAGCAGAAGCAGTTCGCAAGTGCCGGTCGGCCAGCTCCTGAATTACGAAAAATTTTGGAACCGAAGTCTTCATTAAAGCTAAGTACCCCGTTGGGGAATCTTTTCTTGCCTCAGACCGATGTCAGAAAAAGTTAATAATTGTATTTCTTGTGGGAAGCAAATACCGCATAAGGATTTCCATTCCCTTTGCATACCTTGTTTGGGCCCAGACCACGACGTCTCGGGCTGTCGCTTTTGCGCTACCTTCAATAAACGCACTATCAAGCGTCGGGCGGAGTTTGCCCAGCACTTTTTTGGTAAAGCGTTTAATTATAAAATGTCGTCGGATACTCCGACTACCGCTTTGCCCAAAAAACGCAAAGAAAAGGACCGCCAGACGAGGACCGCGGTCTCCACCGACACCACACCGAAGCAGGCTCCATGTGATCCGGTTCTCAGTGAGACGCCTTTGCAGTCCCTGACTACCGACGACACTCCCTCGGCGGGGTCTTCTGTACCCGAGACCGCTGGTTCTTCGGCCTTTTCCCAGACTACAACCGAAGCCCATGCATATGTCGGGCCTGCCAATGTGGATAGATCTACATCCACCCATGGTGTATTTAGGCCTTCATCATCTTTCTCTATCAAGGCCTTCACTAAATCCAAAACAGCCAGGCACCATGCTAGGCCGGCTACACAAGGCCCATCACCTGGGCCCATGCCTAAGAAGCACATGCTTAAAATGGCTGAGGACCTTATCACTCTTATCAGAGGCTCCCAGGCCCCTCCGGACAAGAGACCCAGAGTAGAGGAGGATTCCCCTTCTTCTGACCAGGGATCCATATTATCAGATCATTCTGATGCTGAAGAACACTCTTATTCCCCTTTCGAGGATTCGGATGCAGAGCAGTCTATTCCTTCTGTATCCCCCCCTGAGGATTTTTCTTTTGGGGAAACCTTACACTCTTTGAGAGAGCACTTCCACTGGGAAGGCCAAGACTTTTCAGACTCCAAGAAAAGGCTTAGGGAATTTCTCTGGTTACCTCAGCATAGACCTTTGGCTATTCCTCCTGTTTTGGAGGTATTGGATGATGTTTACTCGGAGGCTTGCCTTAATCCTGATTCTCTGCCTCCTGCACCAGTTAAGCCAGATAGGTATTACAGAGTACCTAATTCTCATCAGTTCCTCTACAAAGGCCATAATGCAGACCCTGAAACTATTTCTCAAGGCCCTAAAGGAATTAAGGCCTCCACGGCCAAGAATCCACTTCCTGCAGAAAGGGAATCTAGATCTCTAGAAAGGTGGGGTAAGAAGGTTTATACCTCGGCCACCCTAGCCATGAGGGCCTTAAACTGCCAGTTTCATATGATTAAATATCAACAATTCCTGTTATCACAATTAAAGACCAAAATGTCACAACCTGAACAACCAGATATAAAAGAGTTGCAGGATATGATGCATAGTGCAGAGCAAGTGGGTAAGCACACTTTACAATGTGGTTATGATGCCCTAGAGGCCTCCAGCAGAGCGGCCGCTACCGGATCAGTCATTCGCAGACATGCATGGCTTGGGGAACAAAATCTGCCAGACCATGTGAAAGCAAAAATTCTGGATGCACCTTTACATAAGGATGTTCTTTTTGGTAGTAATGCTGAGGATATATTACGTAAAATGGAAGAAAAAGCAAAATCTATGCAAACTGTCAAAGCTTTCTTACAGGTCCAGCCACCACGGTTCAGCAGGAATTGGCCTTCAAAAAACTGGTCCTTTCCAGCCACTGACAAGCCCCAAAGAGGCAGATACAGACGCGGAAGGGGCAGAGGACAAGCCCAAGGGCCCTATAGAGGCAGACAATGGCAATCTCCAGCACCAAGAGCTGGTGACGACAGTGCACAACAGTACAGGAAGCAAACTCAATGACTCCCTCATTTCCATGCCAAGCAAAATTCAACAGGCAGCACCTTTGGGAGGGAAACTGGCACTATTTGCAAACAATTGGCATATTGTCACAACAGACAAATGGATTCTGGACATTATAAACAGAGGCTACAAATTCCATTTTCACACTCTTCCAAAAATGAGAGGCATGCCAAATCTACCACAAAATCAAAGGGTAGAGGCACAACTGCAAATTACAAAGCTCCTAAACATGAGGGCTATACAAAAGGTACCTACGCACCAACAAGCACAAGGTTTTTATTCAAGGCTTTTCCTGGTGCCAAGAAAAGGAAGCAACTGGAGACCCATACTGGACTTATCCATCCTAAACACATTTCTTCTCGTGCCAAAATTCAAGATGCTCACATTACAGCAACTCCTTCCCATGCTGGGCAAGGGTTCTGGCTGGTAACATTGGACCTCAAGGAGGCATACCTGCATGTCCCAATCAGACAAAGTTGCAGAAGATACCTCAGATTTCTTGCAGGTTCAAACCACTATCAATTCTCTGTATTGCCCTTTGGCTTATCTACTGCCCAGAGTATTCACCAAGTGCCTGGCATCAGTGATTGCATACTGCAGACTTCAAGGGATACAAATTTACCCTTATCTGGACGACTGCCTGATCCAAGCGGACAGCAAACACATACTTCTGAAACACCTGGCATATGTGACACGGTTACTGCTTTCTCTGGGATACACCATCAACAAGGAGAAATCAAAGCTAACACCCTCTCAGAAAATAACCTTCCTGGGTGCCAACTTGGACACAAACACCCAGATGGCCTACCTTACGCCAGAAAAACAAGGGCATTTATCTCAGTACTTCAAAATACTTGCAAAAAGTACCAGGCTTACTGCAAGGAAAATCCTGCAGGCTCTGGGATTCATGGCATCTTGCATTCTTCTAATCCCATGCGCAAAGCTGCACATGAGGAAACTTCAATGGTACCTAAAAAATCTATGGTCTCAACACAGTCACAGCTTGGAAGCGGTGATTCCAATAATTCCCTGTCTACAAAAGGAATTCATATGGTGGGCCCAAGCATGCCAAGCAAACACAGGCCTTCCATTCTGCAAGCCTCAAGCTACACAAGTCATAACCACAGACGCTTCAGACTATGCCTGGGGAACACACATGAAGGACAGGTGCATTCAGGGCAGATGGCCCCAAAAAGAAAAGCACCTTCACATCAATCAAAAAGAAATGCTGGCAGTAATAAATGCAATCACAGCGTTCAGAGAATTCCTGCATCCAGGACAACTGCTCATAAGAACAGACAACACCACTGTAATGTGGTACTTAAACAAACAAGGAGGAACTCATTCATACCCCTTGTGCAGACTAGCCATGACTCTTTGGAACCTGGCTCTGGAAAGACAAATAGAACTTCAAGCACAGTACCTGCCAGGAATGGAAAACATACTGGCAGACACTCTGAGCAGACATATGACGGATCCTCATGAATGGAAGCTACATCCACAGGTGTTTACAGAGATTGTTCAAGCGTGGGGGAGGCCAGATATAGATCTTTTTGCCTCCCACAGAAACCATCAATTAAAAAGGTTTTGCTCAAGGACCTTCCACCCAAAGGCCTGGAAAGTGGACGCTCTTTCCTTCAGATGGACAACTTGGTCAGTTTATGCATTCCCACCTCTACCTCTTCTGCCCAAGGTACTTTTGAAAGTAAGAACAGACAAGCCGAGGATGATACTGATTGCTCCAGACTGGCCGAGACAACACTGGTATCCACTCCTGAGGAGCCTAACACACACTCCTCCGTGGCCCCTGCCTCTAACACCTCTACTGCTGACACAGAACAATTTCAAAACCCTACACAGTCAGCTGAAAACTCTGTCTCGCTGCATGGAAAATTCCTTAGCATCACATCAGACTCTACTCTCCAAAGAGGTGCAGGATGTCATTTTGGAGGCCAGAAGACCATCTACTAGAAAAGCTTACTCCGCAAAATGGAAGCGGTTTTGCTGTTGGAATGAAAAACGAGGGCAGGACCCTAGAAAATTGAACCTACCTCAGATTTTGCAGTACCTAGCTGAACTTTTGAGCAATGGACTTTCATTTTCTTCAATCAAAATACATGCCTCAGCAATCTCTGCAGAATTCAACATGGATCCTCCTTTATTCTCGCACCCACTCCTACGACAGTTCCTCAGAGGGGCTAAGAACATAAGACCTCCAAGGAAACAGCCAGTGCCAGCTTGGGACCTTAACTACGTACTAGAAAAATTGACATTACCTCCCTTTGAACCTGCTGCTTCAACAGAATTACAATATCTGTCCTGGAAAACAGCTTTTCTACTGGCCATCACTTCAGCTCGTAGAGTTTCTGAGTTACAGGCCCTCATGGCGGTGCAACCATTCCTCATCTTCCATCAGGACAGGGTTTCCCTTCGTACCAACCCTTCCTTTATGCCTAAAGTGGTATCTAGGGTAGCCTTAAACCAGGCCATACACCTTCCTACCTTTTACCCTAACCCTCAAAACAAAGGGGAAAGGCTGCTACACTCTTTAGACATCCATAGGCAGCTACGTTATTACTTGGACAGAACCAAATCCTTCAGAAAATCAGATGAACTCCTCGTTTCCTATGCCGTGGGGGGTCAAGGGAAACCTGTTACCAAACAGACCATTTCCAAGTGGATTGGTCACTGCATACGCTTTTGTTATTCCTATCATGGAAAGCCTGTCCCTACTGGTATCAGACCTCACTCCACTAGGGCCACAGCCACCTCTACAGCCTTCCTCAGAGGAGTGCCTACTAAAGATATCTTGGAGGCAGCCACTTGGAGTTCTGTACATACCTTCACAAAACACTACCATCTGCAATTATACTCCAGAACAAGAGCAGGATTTGCCACTGCAGTTTTGCAGGGCATTCTAGCTCAACCCAGTTCCGTATAGTACCTACCACCCTATGCATAGCTTTGGGATTCTACCCATATGTGATTACTGCAGCTGTAATGCACGATGAACATAGTACAGTTTTGTACCTACCATAAATGTAGATGTTCGAGGGCTATTACAGCTGCAGTACAGGTTTCCCACCCTCCTTCCCCACTTGGTAAGACCTTGGGGTCTGAATACCTCTTCATACCTGCTGACTGGGTTATCCTGCTATGTATTATTTGCTTACTTTTATGGATTAGATTTATTTATGTATTGCCTTCCTTCTGGGGGCACCTGACATCTGGGGCAAGAAAGACTGAAGAAGATGGCGTCGGCTGTGTCTTATATACTCTAGCCTTCCTGACGTCAGAAGAGTACACGACAACAACCGACGCCGGACCAAGACTTTGGAATTCGGTCGACCGAGGGACCGCCTGACGGCTGAAAACCCCATATGTGATTACTGCAGCTGTAATAGCCCTCGAACATCTACATTTATGGTAGGTACAAAACTGTACTTTACGCTCCCTCCACTAGATGTTCGAGTGTATTCACTGTTGCAGTCCTGGTTACCCTCCCTCCAGCCCCCTGACTTCTTTTGGCTATACCTCTATTCTCCTTTACTATACTTAAAAGCTTTTTGGTGTATTTGCTTTTTTGTTGGAGGTATAACCTTGTATATGTATGTGTATATATATATATATATATATATATATATATATATATATATATATATAATTGCATCCCATTAAGGGGGGCGCCTGACATCTAGGGCAAGAAAATCTGATGTAATGGCGTCGGCTGCATGCTTTATACCCCTGACTACCTGACATCACGGAAGATGAGACGGCAACCAACGCAGGACCCAAGACTTTGATAATCAGGCCGACTGAGGGCTACTGCAAGCAGGTAACCCAAATGTGATGACTGCAACAGTGAATATACTCGAACATCTGCATTTATGGTAAGTATACACAACTGTACTATTTTTTTCTTTGTTGTGCAATGTGCACCCTCCCGCTTACTTCTAGACAAGCATTTCTTCCTTCTGTTGTATAGTCTATTTATGCCAGGGGTCTAGCAGGGTGGCTCGTTTTTCCTGTTAGACCTATGTTTAATTCGGTCAGGTACTGATATTTCTATGCAGTTGTTTAAGTGGTTGTACAGGGCATTTATGTATGTTTCTGCATTGGCCTCCATGTTATCAGGGTTAGGGTAGCTTTAACTTTACCTATGCTATTACTTAGTAGAAGGCAAGGCATGGAAAAATTATTTAGTGTTTTAGGGACTGACGGGGGTTCTACCGATGCGTTTATATCAAAGGAGTCAAGTTTATGATCTGATCTTACTAATGAGGACATTATACTTGGGGAGGGGGTGCAATGCTCTCCCATGTTTGTGGGGTACTGTGTCAGGGATATTTCAGCCCCTAGTGGGAGTGCAGACCAACTGTTCCAGAGCATTTGCATTCACAAAATCCAGGAGTCTCTGAGCTTGCATGTTAGTGGTCATGTATGATTCCCAGTTTATGGAGGGGTAACTAAAATCAGCCATGAGTAGTGTGTTGTGCTGAATGGTAAGTGATTATAGTAACTTCAGGTATGCAGAGTGGTTTTCGTGGTTGGGGACCTGTAGGTAGTGATGATATGGTGGGGGATTTTACCTATGATCAGCTGACATGGAGTAGCTCAGGTGAGTCATCCTTCTTGTCCAACCTAGAGGTGAATGAAAACCAATACTTCTCTTGTTTTTTTTTTTCTTTTCAGAGGGTGGTCTGAATGTGTGATAGGCATTATAGCCTTGCACTGCTAGGGTGCGTTATGCAGCCTTGAATCACGTCTCTGTAACTGCACGGACGTTGGCATTCTCCAGGGCGAGGAGAGCTTCCAGACGGTGTAATTTCTTGTTAAGGCACCTAGTATTGAGCAGTTGTACCTTCAGTTTGACATTAGAAGAATTTATGTTTGTAGGTCTGTTGGTTTGGCACTCCGTAAAAAAGTCACTATGGGGGTGGCTAACATCTTGGCCACTATTCGAAAGCTTAGTGGCGATAGGTGCAGACCATTTTTGGCAAAGCAGCATGATCTGCCGATCATGTCATCCCATGCTGAGAAGTACTGGATCCCTTTGGAATGAGACCAGTAGTTAAGCTAATTATTGAAGTCAGGCATTTTCTGTTTGTGTTGTGGTATTCTTGGTGAGGGTAGAATGTTGTTCAAGGTGAGGCTCAGATCAGCCTGTGACGCATATTCAGAGAGGGCCATCATTTCTCTCTTCATACATTTCAGAGCAGCATGTTTCAGGTCATTCACACCCACATGGACTATGACCAAGTTGTAAAGGTGCTTGTGGTTGAGTGACCTTAGTGGCTGTGTAATCCTGGACCTGACAGGCAACTGACTGTAACAGTCTCTTTATCCAGCCTGGTGAGGGTTGCATCCGTGTGTCTCACGATGGAGTCTCCTGTGACTAAGATGTTTAAATGTGTGGTGTTTCACCTTGGTGGCTTACTTATGTGGTGACACTGTGATGTGTATTTTTGTGTGTAGTGTGGTTCTGTTTGCATGTGGTTTCTGAGGTCAGTGTACGGGCCACCTCTGAGGTTTTGGTAAGTTACTTATGAGTACCTCCGCATGTATGGGTTTATGTTAGAGACCTTGTTTAGTGAGGGAAAAGTGTGTGTGCTTACAAACCTGTTTGACATTTGATTTGTCAGTATGTGAGAGTTGTGTCTCAGTTTTTATGGTGTAACTACATCTCTTACATACCCGGTTTGTTTCAGGATTAAATGGTTACGAGTATATTCGAGACAATTGCTATATTGCTTTAGGATGCTCATGTCCACCAGGCTGGCCACAGAGATGGCAGGAAAGTGCCTATCCATGTTTTAAGGTTTTTAATTTTTTTTGTTAACTATGGGTTTAACCAGGGAGAAGAGTGGGGAGCTTTAACTGAACTGGGATGTTAGCACACGAGGAAGGAATGGGTGCTATACGCAGTGTGAACTGCATCTCTCCAACAAGGCAATGCTGGTCTGCTCGCAGCTCAGATGCTCCTAGAACAGCAGAGGGGACTAGAGAAGGCTGCAGAGATAGTTATCCTAAGGCAGATTTTAACTTGAAAGCGTTTGCATCTCTACAGGGCACCGCTAACCTCCACTACATGGAGAGCAGCTTACCATAAACACTGTGCTTATATAGAATGCGGAAAACCAAGTTTTACAGCAGCAAGGTGTACAGACCAATCGGAAAAGCACACAGTAAGCTTTCTGTCAGTAGCCCACAAGTCAGATAGGTTTGCTGCAGCAAACTTCTGTCGCAGAAGTGCAGTCAGAAAACCCTGTTATTGTAAAAGTGCTTGTTTTAGAGCTCATGTGCAGTGAAACCACAGAATCTAGATACTACAGTCCTGTAACACTAGCAGGGACAATGTAATTAAGTATACAGCAGCAGTGCAAACACTTCAGCTTTGAAACTACTAAAGTGTAAGAAATTTAACAGTTAATACAAGAGTCTTATGAAATACAGTAAAAATAAACAGGTGAAGTGTGTGTGCTTACGATTCCAAAAGAAACTAAAAACACAAATGGAATCCCCATAATCAAGTGCTGCAGGCAGAAGATAATCGAGTATATCCCTTTATGATGACAAAAATTCATGCAGAAATGGCCAAAGAATTACTTTATTAGTAAAAGTTAAGTGCTTTTGTCCCTTGCCTTGGACTTCTTCAGAACAAAAAAAACAATAAAAATCTTGCTTTATATACACCCTTGTTTGAGCATAATTAGAGGAAGTGCAAAGTAGTTAAAAATAATTGATTAATTATAATTAAAGCCAAAGGCTCAGTGTAAAACATCCAGTGAGTTGTAGAATTCACCCTTATGAATAAAAGTATATCCTTAAGAACTTTTTCCATCAATTAAAGTGTCTATAAACAGTTCTCTGAAAAAGAACACCATAAAAATAAGAAAATAAAATATATATATATAAAAATATATGAAAGTGTATCTTGTTTTTAATACTTAAAACAATATCAGAAATGTTCAAAAAATTCATAGTTTGGCTGCACTCATCTTCTATATTGGTTGTAGGGAGACAGCCAAAGGCTGAAGGAATCATAGGATTCCAGTTTAGAAATTCATAAGTTTCGGATCTTATAATGCCTTGAAGCAAGGCATCTTCTAAGAACAAGTCAATGTTCCTGTAAGCTATGTTTATCTCATTCCTAGATACAGGCGAGTAAGTAATTTCATCTTACAACATGTTAAAAATTTTACTAACATAATCCATCTGTTTAGTAATCACAGAAATTGTTTTACCGGATGCCAGAGGAGGAGTGTGGGAAAACAGACTGGAGTAGGTTCATAGGTGTGTACTAGGCTAATGGCCCTGGAGCCTTTACAAGCCTAGCCCATAGAAGTGCCCTGGCACTGTGCCACCCGCCGTTAGTTCCCCGTGTCACTGTCAAGTAGAGCCACTGGAGTTATCCCTGGGATGAATTTTCTATTTCCCATCCACTCATCAAGATTTTTCTTGAAGAGGGCCAGTGAGGTGCTCTGCTTGACATGTATAGGAAGTCTATTCCAGAGCATGGGCAGTCCCTGGGTTATTAACTTGTCCCTCCAGCATATTCTGTTGATTGTGGTAATGAGGTTGAGGTCTCTGGAGCATGTGGTGTGGAGGGATTGGGATTTCTTTAGATATAGCATTTCTAACAGAGCTGGGTCAGAAATGGCTTTGTAAGTCAAGCAGAGATCCCCTCTTAGTAAACAATATGAGAAGGAGAATAGCTGGAGTTTTTTTGAGTTTGTCCATGTAGGACATGTGTTTAAGGCCTAGGATCCTCTTTGTGAAGTACATTTGTGGCCTTTCCAGCTGCTGCATGTGTCTAGTGAGGTACATGCCAAATGAGGTATTATACTCGATTGGCCTAATGAGGGAAGAGTAGAGAGAGATGATGACCTCTTTCTTCCTGGATGCAAAACCCTTGGTAATGAGATGTGCCACATGGAAGGACTTTCTGACCACAGTGGCAATGTGGTGGTCAAAGGAGAGGTTGCTGTCAACCTGTGTCCCCAGATCTCTTATAATGCCTTCAGTATTCAGTGGGCTCCCATTGCTGTGGTAATTAGTGGGAACTGAGTTTTTCCCAAAGGGGATGACGACGCATTTCTTTGCATTAAGCTTAAGGCCATGGTTTTGACACCAGTCATTGATCTCAGTGGCACCTTTCTGTGGGATGTCTGCATCACTTGGGGAGTTTATAATGGCTCCCAGCTTGCAGTTGTATGAGAACTTGGTCATCCAGAGTCCCACCATGTTGGCCTGGACTTCTGAGAAGTAGATGCCAAACAGGAGACGGCCCAGGACCGATCCCTGTGGGACTCCATTTGTGACTGGTCAGCAGTCTGACTTGGAGTCTGCTACTTTCACACTGTGGGTTCTATCTGTGAGCCAGTTTGCAACCCACCTAGTGATATAGGGGTTGATGCCTAGTTTGGTGAGTTTATCAATAATTCCTGAGTGAGTACAGGGAACTCCTCTGGCATCTTAGGTTGAATGCTGCTGTCACCACAGGTCTTAATGACCATGTTTCCCTACAACCAACAGATGCTAGTTATCTACTGAATGTGCTATGTTCTTCATCTGTAACTATGTTTGTAATATTTTAATTGCTAGGATTCTTCATCTGTAACTATGTCTGTAATATTTTAATTTGTGGAGCTTTTCTCCCCGGGCCTCTGCTGAAAATGGACCTGCGTCCAGTCAGACATTCCTTGTCAACAAATGTAAATAAATAAATAAATAAGATGAGAGCAGCCAAACTTTGAATTTTTTTGAACATTTTAGATATTGTTTTAGGTATTAAAAAGAAAGTACATTTTCATATATTTTTTATATATTTTTTTATTTTCTTATTTTTTTGGTGTTTTTTTTCAGAGAAGAACTGTTCAGAGATTCTTTAATTGATGGAAAACGTTCTTAAGGTTATACTTTTATTGATAAGGGTGAGTTCTACAACTCACTGGATGTTTTACACTGAGCCTTTGGCTTTAATTATAATTAATCATTTACTTTTAACTACTTTGCACTTACTCTAATTATGCTCAAACGGGGGTGTATATAAAGTGGGAGCTTTTATTATTCTGTTGTTCAGAAGAAGTCTAAGATGATGGACGAAAGTGCTTAACTTTTATTAATAAAGTAATTATTTGGCCATTTCTGCGTGAATTTTGTCATCCTAAGGGGCTTTGCCTGACTATCTTCTGCCTGTAGTTATTGATTACGGGGATTCCGTTTGTGTTTCATAAACAGCAGAAGTGCTGGAGATTTGTTGGAGATTTCTTATGCAGCATGAACAATTATACTGCCTGCACTGTCGAATCTCTGGCAATATTTTCTTAGGTTACTGAAATACTGGTGCATACTAGAAATTTGGCGACAAAAGCATAGCTTAGGTGAAGTGTGTATGAATTGGTTGCTGTTCACTGGGGCTGGAGTTTAGTCATTTAATAAACTGTAGATTTAATGTCTGTATATTTTGTCAAGTACTACAAAGGCGGTGGTGAATCTGTTACAGAATAAGTGGAAACATTGTTTGCTCCTACAGCAAACATCTTAATGAGTTCTTAATCAGAAGATCCTTTGCAAATTTCATAGCATTCTTTGAAAATGAAACTGCTGCCATAGATGAATTCTGGCAGTTTGCACACAATGGCTAGATCTGGCAATTACATTTGTCACATTTCTCCTTGTATTTTTACAAGATAAGCTAAAAGTTGAAGATTTATTGTTACATCGTTAACCAGATCAGAAAGCTTTTATTTAATAACAAAATGCAGTAGTAAGGGTGGGAGAAATACTGCCAGATACTATTCATGGGACTAGTGGAGTAATTTAGGGCTTGGCATTGAGTACTTTTTTATTTTGGTATATTGTATTCAGAAGTAGAAGTGTTGGCCACCCACTGTTAGCAGAATATGCAGTTAACTACATTATCCCTCCAGTGTAGATATTGTGTTACTGCAAGAGATTTAGACACTTCAGCAGCATCCTTATGTTCATTTTAGTGAAGTGTAATTAGTACATTTTGATAAGAATAGTGTGAGCTATTGTAAAATTGTTTGTCTACTCAAAATTGGCATGAATGAGTCTCCTTTTGACAAATCAGTAAATTGTTCTTTTGGCAGTAAGAGATGCAGACTTTGAGGCATTTCATTAAGGCTTTCTGAAGATAAGTAGGTAACCACCTTGATAATTGGACTTTTCAAGCTGTGGGTCCTGATTTAACAGAGATTAACTGTGAATTAAAACAGACTCAGAGTAGTCACTTTGGTGTTTTCTCCATTCCAAATTGTTGTTGAATTTAGCCCACTTTTTGTTGTCAGCATTGTTCCCCCTTAGGTGATACATCACCCCCAGGGACAGATTTGCTGACCTACAAATTAATTTGTGTTGTGGGTGTAATTATTTGCAAGATGTGCTGTTGACCACTCCCCTTATTGTAATTTTATAGGCAGATGGTAAATCAATCAGTTAGTGTTTTGTGACTTGTGGAGAGTAGTCTGATTCTTAGATTTCATGATGGAATATTGTTCTCCTTACATTACTGACTTGGTTCATCAGTTGCTTAGGGAAGCCCTTCTACTGCGTTCCTTCATATAGGGTCTGTTGACTGATCTTTTGTTTGCTAGAACATTGCTTTTGTTTTGGAGAATTATTTGGAAGGACCAATGCAAGACAGATCAGTGGTTATTTGACTGATAAACAAGTAGTCTCTTTGTGATGCACTGATTTAGACTGGTGCATGTATGTGGGGATGGAGTAGCTTGTAAGGGAGAGTTGGCTGTGGGCACATCCTCCTTTTCTATCCATGATTCACTGCCAAATGAGTACTTGTTTGTTTATTTGCTTTAGTTTACTGGGAAAGTCCATCTGAAAAGTGAGGAAATGTGCCCAGTTTCACTGGAGGCCCAGGGGAAAATCTCCAAAACAAGGATAGAAATAAATGTTTGACAATTCAAAATTTAAAGTATTTCAAAACAGTTGGTCAGCAAACATTATCTAAAAAGCATATCAAATTAAGGAAATACATGATCTGATGTTGTTAATCTTTCCATTCATCATTGATGGGTTCGGTTCCGAGCCCTAGGAGCCGTGTTGGCCTATTACCAAGCTCGCGCCAGCCAAAAAAACTCTCGAGCTAAGTCTCTACCCAGAATGCCTTTCTTTTCTCGTTTGCCACGTAGCCATAAAGCCGCATTTCAGCCAAACCCTCTGCTAAGTAAAATCTTTTTTGATTCTTGAGCAAGCGCTTTTGGATATCTTCATATTTTACTACACCTTTAGTATTTCTAGTGTCTCTTCTTCATTCTAACTGCATATTTTCAACTCTGCCCATTGTTACCCTTGGTAAACTTAAGTACCATTGTTGGTATGGCCTTTTCCCCTTGTGGTATTTCTTCAATACCAGTACTGGTATTGCTTTCTCTTGCCTAACCTGTTAGCCTTTTTCTCTTTTCAGGTGTTTACCTTTCTCTTTTTCAGTGTGTTGTAAAATTGATTATTTTCTGATGATTTGTTGTGTTTTTGAACTGATTGACTCCATTATTGTTGGATTATACTTTTAGTGGTGGTGTCCTTTCTACTAAAATGGCGGATAACAAGGCACCTCTGACTTTAAGCAGTGTACTTCTTGTAAGGGCAAGTTACCTAACAGTGACTTGTATGATTATTGTGTATACTGTTTGGGGGTGGCCCACCTTTCGGTTTAGTCTCCTTGTGATATTTGTTAAAGTTTCAGCCAATGCAATCTTAATGAGCGGAAAAATAAACTCATTCTGAAGGGGTTACTCAAGTTTCCCTTCTCAGAGGCCATTTCTGCGCTGGAGGTCTCATCCCTTCCTTCTAAGGACAAAAAGAGGTCCCATTCTGTTCCTTCTTCACCATTGGGTGATCAGAGCAAACCTGGAAAATCTAAGGTCCCCAAGTTATCTTTGGAGCATAAATCTGCCTCTTCAGCTCCGCCTTCCTTGGCTCCGACCGTCTCAAAACCTTGGATACCAATGCCTGATGTTCTTCATGTTTCACTGTTGCAGTCATCACTTGGGTTATCTGCCTGCAGGTAGCCCTCAGCCGGCCTGAATACCAGAGTCTTCGGATTTTTGCATCGGATGATGTCACTTCTTCCTTGATGTCAGGTCGTCAGGGGTGTAAAACATGCAGCCGACGCCATTACATCAGTCTTTCTTGCCGTGTGGTGCCTGAAGCAGAAGCAGTCCGCAAGTGCCGGTCGGCCAACTCCTGAAATTTTCGTTTGAGTTTCAGACCCGAAGTCTTCAAAAAAGCTAAGTACCCCGTTGGGGATCCTTTTTCTTGCTATAACCAATGTCAGTAAAAGTTAACTATTGTCTTACCTGTGGAAAGCAAATACCTCATAGAGATTTTCATTCTTACTGCATCCCTTGTTTAGGCCCAGACCACGACGTCCCTCATTGTTGGTTTTGTGCCTTGTTCAACGTCCGAACAATTCATCTGGCTATCTGTGCAGCTAATTACTTTTGTACTCATTCTGTGTACTCCGAAATGGCTTCGTCAAGCCATCCTTCTTCTTTCGGCTGCTCCCGTTAGGGATCGCCACAGCAGATCAACTGTTTCCATTTCTTCCTGTCCTCTGCATCTTGCTCTGTCACACCAACCACCTGCATGTCCTCTCTCACCACATCCATAACCCTTATTTTAGGCCTTCCTCTTTTCCTGTTACCTGGCAGCTTCATCCTTAGCATCTTTTTCCCAATATACTCTGCATCCTTCCTCAGCACATGTCCAAATCAACGTAATCTTGCCTCTCTGGCTTTGTCTCCAAACCTTCCAACCTGGGCTGACCCTCTAATATACTTATTCCTAATCTTGTCCATCCTCGTCACACCCAGTGCAAATCTTAACATCTTCAACTCTGCCACGTCAAGCTCTGACTCCTGCCTTTTCGACTACCGATATTCTGAAAAAACGTAAGGACAAAGACAGAGAGAGACTGCTTCCTTTAAGCTAGTCGCCAGTCCGCCGGTACTCAGTGAGGCGCTTTCGCAACCTTTGATACCCACTACTTCTGATTCGCACGCCTCTACTGAGACCCATTTGGAGTACGGTATGCCGTGAGATGCCTCTTCGACTGTGGAATTTGCAGATGTCTCTACCTTGGATGGGTCCGGAGCCGCTGTGCAGGCACTGGCTTCTGAGGGTGTATTCAGGCCTACAGACTTTCATATTAAACCGACGCCATCATTTTCATCCAGGCCTAAAACTCGCACCACGCCTAGAAAACTGACGACCAAACCACAGGCTCAGGCCCATATGCCTAAAAAACAAATGCTTAGAATGGCTGAAGACCTTATTACTTTGATTAGGAGAAGCCAGCCTTCCCCCTCTAAGAGACCTAGAACTGATTTTCTTTCTGATTCTTCTGATCAGGAATCTGATATTTCTGCTCCTTCTGATTACCAGGATTTGCCTTATCTACTTATGAGGATTCTGATGCAGATGATTCCATTTCCTCTGCTTCCCCTCCAGAGGATTTTTCTTTCAGTGAAATCTTGCACACTCTTAGGGTGCATTTCCGCTGGGAAAGCCAGGATTACTCTGACTCCAAAAAGAGACTTGGGGAATTTTTACTACTACCTCAACACAGGCCTTTAGCTATCCTTCCTGTTCTGGACATTGTAAATAATGCCTTCTTGGAATCTAGCCTTACCCCAGACACTTTACCTCCAACTCCCAGAAAACCTGACCGGTACTACACAGTACCTGAGTCTCACAAGTTCCTCTTCAAGAATCCTTCTGCGGATCCAGAGACCATTTCCCAAGGACCAAAAGGCATTAAGGCTGCTGCTGCCAAAAATCCTACCCCTTCTGATAGAGATTCTAGAGCCTTAGACAGGTGGGATAAGAATGTGTATACTTCTGCTGCTTTGGCCATTAGAGCTTTAAATTGCCAGTTTCATATGTTAAAGTATCAGCAGCATGTTATGGGGCTACTTAAACAGAAAATTATGTTGATTCCTGACTGTACTGAACACAAAGACTTACAGGATATAATGCATTCTGCAGAACAAGTTGGTAAACATACTTTGCAATGTGGTTTTGACACTTTAGAAGCATCTTGCAGGGCTGCTGTCACTGGGTCTGTAATTAGAAGGCATGCTTGGCTTAAGGAACAAAATTTGCCAGATCATGTAAAAGCTAAATTACTGGATGCTCCCTTAAACCAATACCGCCTTTTTGGCAACAAAGCAGAAGAAGTCCTCAAAAGGATGGACGAAAAAGCTAAATCTATGCAAACTGTTAAAGACTTCCTACAAGTGCAGCCTCCCAGATTCAGTAGACATTGGCCTTCAAAGAACTGGTCCTTTCCAGTCCCTTCTAGGCCTTCTCAGTCCAAACCCAGGAACAGCAGACCACCTAGGCTACAGTCTCAGGCTATGCACAGACCTAAACAGTGGTGGGCTCCCACTTCCAAAGCAGGGAGTAGTAAGCCACCCCCCTACGGAAAAATGGCACAATGACTTACCCTTAACCCTTCCAGGCCCTGCTCAACTACCTGCTCCCCTAGGAGGAAAGCTCGCTCTGCAAGCAAAAAACTGTGAACTCATTACCCAGGACAAGTGGGTTCTGAACATAGTTTCCCAAGGATACAGATTCCACTTCCACACACTACCAATCCCAAATGGTTGGCCAGAGCTACCCCCAAATCAATGGGCAGAGGCCCAACAGCAGGTTCTCTCTCTTCTCAATATCAGGGCTATTCAGCCTGTCCCAGCAGAACAAAGGGGACATGGTTTTTATTCAAGACTCTTTTTGGTACCCAGAAAAGACAACTCTTGGCGTCCTATCCTGGACCTCTCTATTCTCAACACCTTTCTGGTAGTTCCAAAATTCAAAATGCTAACTCTGCAACAGCTTCTTCCCATGCTAGCCAAGGGTGCCTGGCTGGCAACCTTAGACTTAAAGGAAGTTTACCTCCACATTTCAGTAAGGGAATCTTGCAGGAAATACCTACGCTTCAGGGCAGGCTCCATGCACCATCAGTTCTCTGCACTTCCCTTTGGCTTATCTGCTGTGCCCAAGGTATTCAAAAAGTGTCTAGCTCCAGCCATTGCATTTTGCAGGCAGAGAAATATTAAAATTTACCCATACTTGGACTATTGTCTTATTCAGGCAGAAAGCCAGGACTTGCTATTACAACATCTGGCATTCGTAAAGAAACTTCTAACCTCTCTGGGATACACCATCAACAAAAAGAAATCTTACCTAGTACCCTGCCAACAGATTGTATTCCTGGGAGCAAGCTTGAACACAACTTCCCAGATGGCATTCCTCACTCCGGAGAAACATGTTTGACAACCTACTTCAAACTAATGGCCACAAAACCCCAGCTGTCTGCACGAAAAATACTGTAAGACCTGGGGTTCATGGCCTCTTGCATTTTACTAATTCCGTATGCAAGACTGCATATGAGGAAACTCCAACGGTATCTAAAAAGACTATAGTGTCAGCATTCTCAGGACCTAGAAACAATGATTTCTATAATTCCTTGTATGAAGACAGAGTTTCATTAGGTGGGCAGAGGCCTGCTACCACAACAAGGGTCTCCCTTTCACTCTACCCCCTGCCGCCCAAACCATAACAACATACGACTCAGACTATGCATGGGGAGCTCACATGGCAGGGCAGATGGAACCCGAGACAGATGCACCTGCATATCAATCAAAACGAAATGTTAGCTGTACAGAATGCTCTGACAGCCTTCAAAGACCGTATTCTTCCAGGACAACTATTCATAAAGACAGACAACACCATAGTTATGTGGTACATAAACAAGCAGGGGGAACCCACGCGTACCCTCTCTGCAGACTAGCCATGGCTCTGTGGAACACAGCCTTGAGCTACCAAGTACACCTGCAAGCTCATTTCCTGCCAGGTAAACTAAATTCACTGCCAGACCTAAGCAGAAATCTCATTGATCCACATGAATAGAAGCTAGAACCCAAAATATTCAATCTCTTGAGGAACAAATGGGGGACTGACCTGTTTGCCTCCCCTCAAAACTACCAATTGCACAAATTGTGCACACACACTCCCCACAGCCAAGTGGATGCCCTGTCCTTCACCTGGGAAAGCCTCTCAGTTTATGCCTTTCCCCCTCTGCCTCTCCTCTCGAAGGTCCTACTAAAGATCAAACAGGACAAGCCAAGGACAATGCTGATTGCACCAGACTAGCCATGCCAGCACTGGTATCCCCTCTTGCGCAGTATGACACTGCTACAACCATGGCACCTGCCTCAGACCCCTACCCTGCTGTCCCAGTAGGCAGGCCAGATTCTGCACCCTCAGCTTCAAACCCTGAACCTTGCAACCTGGCTAATTCCTTGAGCTCTCCCCTAGCATACCTCAGTAAGCAGGTACTAGATGTCATTTTGGAGGCAAGGAGGCCTAGTACTAGAAAATCCTATTCTGAAAAGTGGAAAAGATACTGTTCCTGGAGCCTAGCTCAGGGGATGGACACAGCGGTGCAGAGCTTACCTCGTATTCTACAGTACTTAACAGAAATGCTCCACAAGGGCCTGTCCTTCTCATCAATTAAAATTCATGCCTCAGCCATTTCAGCACATTATAATACTGAGCCACCCCTCTTCTCTCACCCTTTGCTAAAGCAATTACTTAGAGAAGCCAAAAGTTTAAGCCTGGGACCTTAACTTTGTATTGGAAAAGCTCACTGTTCCCCCCTTTGAACCAGCTGCTACAGCAGAGTTGAAATTCCTTTCTTGGAAAACCGTCTTCCTCTAGGCATTACTTCAGCTAGAAGAGTGTCTGAATTGCAGGCCCTCATGGCAGTGGAACCCATCATTATCTTCCATGTGAACAGGGTTACTCTCAGGACTAATTATTTCTTTATGCCCAAGGTGGTGTCTTCTGTGGCCCTAAATCAGTCCATTCATTTGCCTAATTTTTTCCGTAATCCACAAAACAAAGGGGAACGAATACTGCACTCTCTGGACTTGCACAGACTACTTAGATTCTATTTGGACAGGACTAAGCCTATCAGAAAATCTGAACAGCTGCTAGTTAGCTTTGCTGCAGGGGCAGAGGGGAAGGCTATTTCAAAGCAAACCATTTCCAAATGGATAGCCCATTGCATCCATTTCTGCTACAAGCACCATGAAAACCTACCCCACAGGGGATAAGATCACATTCCACCAGGGCTGCATCTACCTCTGCGGCATTTCTGAGAGGGGGTCCCTACCAGGGACATCCTAGAAGCTGCTACCTGGAGCTCTGTACATACCTTCACCAGCATTACCACTTGCCTATCTTTTCTAAATCCAGAGCTGGATTTTCCACTGCAGTCTTGCTCGACTTGAGCATCTACATTTATGGTAAATGTACATAACTGTACTTTTTTGCACGGATCCTGCCTCTGGCACCGATCATTGAGCTTACTACTTTTATTTCGACTTCGGCACCTGCAGCTACTTCGGCTCAGGGCACACCTTTTTTTTTTTTATTTACTTCGATTTCCATTGTGAAACCGATTGTTTTGGCTCTGAGTGCTACTTCAGCACCGAGTATTGTACCGACCTCACTGGATCTTACCCCTTTGCTTCCTGTCTCGAAACTAGACTTTGGTGCTAGCCGACATTGCACCACAGACCCGATGTTCTTCATGTTTCACTGTTGCAGTCATCACACTTGGGTTATCTGCCTGCAGGTAGCCCTCAGTTGGCCCGAATACCAGAGTCTTGGAACTTCTGCGTCGGATGCTGTCGCCTCATCCATGACGTCAGGGGTATAAAACATGCAGCCGACGCCATTACTTCAGCTTTTCTTGCCACGTGGGAGCCAGAAGTAGAAGCAGTTCGCAAGTGCCGGTCGGCAGCTACCTGAAATTTTCATTTTTTGAGTTTCAAACCTGAAGTCTTCTAAAGCTAAGTACCCCATTGGGGATCCTTTTTTCTTGCTCTAACCGATGTCATAAAAAGTTAATAATTGTCTTGCCTGTGGAAAGCAAATACCTCACAGAGATTTTCATTCTTACTGTGTCACCTGCTTAGACCCAGACCACGACGTTCCTCGCTTTCGGTTTTGTGCTTTGTTCAACGCCCGAACTCTTCGTCAAAGGGGCTATTTTTGTCTCTAAATTCTTTCGCGCTCGTTCTCTGTATTCCGAAATGGTGTCGGTAAGCCAGCTGACTGCCGACCCTCCAAAAAAACACAAAGATAAAGACAGAGACAGACCACGTAGGTCCAAAACTGCTGACGACGCTTCCGTTAAGCTAGTCGCCAGTCTGCCGGTACTCAGTGAGGCGCTTTCCCAGCCCGTTACCCATTTCTACAGATTTGCAGGCCTCTACTGAGACCCATTCGGAGTCCGGTATGTCCGCGAGATGCTTCTTCGACTGTTGAACGTGCGGATGTCTCTACCTTGGATGGGTCCGGGGCTGCTGTGCAGGCACCGGCTTCTGAGGGTGTATTCAGACCTTCCGATGTTCGTATTAAACCAACTACTTCGTTAATGACTAAATCTACCGAATTTCTCAGGCCCAGAGTTCGCACTACACCTAGGAAACCGACGAACAAAGCACATTCTCAAGCTCCCATTCCACAGAAACAAATGCTTAGAATGTCTGAAGACCTTATAACTTTAATCAGGGGAAGCCAGCCTTCCCCTCTAAAAGACAAAGAACTGATTTTCCTTCAGATTCTTCAGACCATGAGTCTGATGTCTCTGACCCCTGTGATTACCAGGACATACCCTTATCTACCTATGAGGACTCTGATGTAGAGGAGCCAGTTCCCTCAGCCTCCCCCCAGAGGACCTTTCTTTCGGTGAAACCTTGCATACCCTAAGAGAGCATTTCCGCTGGGAATGCCAGGACTACCCACAGTCCAAATAGAGACTTAGGGAATTTCTAGACTTGCCTCAGCATAGGCCTCTAGCTATTTCCCCCTGTCCTGGATGTTGTAGATGATGTCTTCATGGAGTCCAGCCTTACCCCTGATACTTTACCACCTGCTCCTAGAAAGCCTGACCAATACTACAGAGTACCTGACTCTCACAAATTTCTCTTTAAAAATCCCACTGTGAATCCAGAGTCCATTTCCCAGGGACCTAAAGGTATTAAGGCTTCTACAGCCAAAAATCCTACCGCTTCGGACAGGGATTCTAGGGCTTTATACAGATGGGGTAAGAAGGTATATACCTCTGGAACTCTTGCCATCAGAGATTTAAATTGCCAGTTTCATTTGTTGAAGTACCAGCAGCATATTATGGATCTTATTAAACAGAAAATGTTGTTGATTCCTTATTGTGCAGAAAATAAGGGCTTGCGAGACTTAATGCATTCTGCAAACCAAGTTGGTAAACATACTTTGCAGTGTGGTTTTGATGCCTTAGAAGCATCTTGCACAGGGCTGCTGTCACTGGGTCTGTTCTGAGAAGGCATGCTTGGCTGAAGGAACAAATCTTGCCAGACCATGTCAAGGCAAAATTACTTGATGCTCCATTAAACCAAGACTGTTTGTTTGGCTCGAAAGCAGAAGTAGTTCTTAAAAATGGAAGAAAAAACTAAATCCATGCAAACTGTTAAAGATTTCTTACAGGTACAACCACCTAGATTCAGTAGATATTGGCCTTCAAAAAATTGGTCCTTTCCAGTCCCTTCCAGAACTTCTCAGCCTAAACCCAAGGGCAACAGACCACAAAGACTACAGTCTCAGGGTATGCACAAATCTAAACAATGGAGTGCTCCCTCCTCAAAAAGTGGGAGTGGTAAGTCACCTCCTATGGAAAAAGTTCACACTGACTTGTCCTTAACCCTTCCCAGCCATGCCCAAGTACTTGCACCCATAGGAGAAAAACTTGCCCTGTATGCAAAAAACTGCGAGTATATTACCCAGGACCAATAGGTCTTAAACATTGTATCCCAGGGATACAGATTCTATTTCCACTCTCTGCCAACCCCAAGCCGATTGCCAGACCTTACTCCAAACCAGTGGACATAGGCCCAAAAGCAAGTACTTTCTCTTCTCAGTATCAGGGCTATTCAACCTGTGCCATCAGAGCAAAGGGGACAGGGTTTCTACTCCAGGCTATTCCTGGTGCCCAGGAAGGGGAACTCTTGTCACCCTATTCTGGATTTGTCAACCCTAAATGCCTTCCTGGTGGTACCAAAATTCAAAATGCTTACACTCCAGCAGCTCCTTCCTATGCTAGCCAAGAACTCCTGGGTAGTCACCCTAGACTTAAAAAAAGCTTATCTGCACATCACCATAAGGGAATCTTGCAGGAAATATCTAGGTTTCAGGGCAGGCTCTATGCACTATCAGTTCTCTGCACTTTCCTTTGGCTTATCTACTGCGCCCAGGGTATTCGCAAAGTGCCTGGCTCTAGCCATTGCTTACTGCAGGCAGAGAAATATTCAAATTTACCCATACTTGGACTATTATCTGATTCAGGCAGACAGTCAGGAATTGCTACTTCAGCACCTGACCTTTGTAAAGAGACTCGTAACTTCTCTGGGGTATACCATCAACGAAAAAAAAAAAATCATATCTGGCACCTAGCCAAAAGATTGTATTCCTGGGAGCAAGCTTCAACACAACTTCCCAGATGGCATTCCTCACTCCAGAAAAGCAGGTTTATTTGACAACTTATTTCAAACTACTGGGCACCCAAACCCAGCTATCTGCAAAAAAAATACTGCAAGCCCTAGGGTTCATGGCTTCATGTATTCTACTGATTCCATATGCAAGACTGCATATGAGGAAACTCCAGTGGCACTTGAAAAGTCTCTGGTGTCAACATTCCCATGACCTGGAGCAGTGATTACTATCATTCCTTGTCTAAGGACAGAATTCCTTTGGTGGGCAGAGGCTTGCAACCACAATAAGAGACTCCCTTTCTCACAACCCCCCGCCGTCCAGACTCTGACAACAGACGCAGCATCAGACTATGCATGGGGGGCTCACATGGCTGGCAGATGCATTCAAGGCAAATGGAGCTGAAGACAAATTTACCTGCATATCAATCAAAAAGAAATGTTAGCTGTACAGAATGCACTGACAGCCTTCAAATACCTTATCCTGCCAGGACAACTCCTGGTAAAGACAGACAACACCACAGTTAAATAGTACATAAACAAGCAGGGGGGAACTCACTCTTACCCACTCTGCAGGTTAGCCATGACACTGTGGAACACACCCTTAAGCAACCAAGTACACCTGCAAGCTCAATTCCTGCCAGGCAAACAAAATTTACTGGCAGATGACTTGAGCAGAAATCTAATGGACCCACACAAGTGGAAACTGGAACCAAACTCATTCAAACTTCTTATACACAGGTGGGGGACACCAGAGGTGGACCTCTTTGCGTCCCCCCCAAAACCATCAACTAAACAAATTTTGCACCAGAATTCCCCACAGCCAAGCTTGGAAAGTGGATGCCCTTTCCTTCACATGGGAAAACCTCTCACTGTATGCCTTTCCCCTTTTGCCCCTCCTTCTAAAGATACTCCTCAAGATCAAACAGGACAGGCCAAGGACAATCCTTATTGCACCAGACTGGCCACGCCAGCACTGGTACCCACTCCTACGCAGTCTGACAGCAGACCCCCTCTCTGCTGTTCCTGCAGGAGGTACAGATTTTGCATCCTCAGCTGCAAACCCTGGACAAAAAATCCTATTACACAACATTACAAACTAAATACCAACACAACCCGCAAAAATTTTGGAAAAATGTAAACCAGCTACTAAAATCCACCCAAAAGGCTACCGCCAAACCAACCACCCCTGACACTAAAGTTCCCATCGAAACACAATTCAACTCCCACTTTGTGAACTCAATTCTATCCTTAGTATCACAGGACAGTTCCTTCCTCACTATCCCCCCAACACAAATAACAGTAATACAAGCTTTACCCTCAAAACAGTTTCCACCACTTCAATCAAAAGCATGCTCTCCAAACTAAAAACCTCATCAACAGCAGCCAACCTACTCCCCAGCTATTTTTTGAAACTTACAGCAGATGCTATTGCTATCCCAGTCTCCACTCTCATAAACAGATCAATTGTTGAAAACTATGTGCCCAAACTCTGGAAAATATCCTATGTTACACCCATACATAAAGGCGGGACCTCCACTGAACTTAATAACTACAGACCCATTGCTTTACTCTCCCCCCCTGGCCAAAATCCTAGAAAAATGCATCCATACCGAGATGCTAAACTATCTCCTAGACTGCAACATCCTGTCACCTACTCAGCATGGTTTCAGACCTGCCCATAGTACCACTACAGCTCTCCTCTGCTTCACAAACACAGTAAACAGTCTCAAAAATGAAGGCCTGCAAGTGTCAACTCTTTTTTTGGATATGTCCAAAGCATTTGACACAATCTCACACCAAATCCTGCTAAACAAACTAAACCAGTATCATCTATCTAATTCCACTCTTACCTGGTTCCAAAGCTACTTAACTGACAGGTACCAAGCTGTGAATTGGGAAAATTCTCTCTCTCCTCAGCTGCCCATAACTATAGGAGTCCTACAGGGTTCTATCTTAGGACCACTACTATTCACAGTCTTCACAAATTACCTCCACACAGCATGCATCTATAATTCAGTATGCAGATGACACTACCTTAATCTGTGCTGCACAAAACATTCCCACCCTCCTGCAAACAACTCAACTAGCATTCTCTGACATTGAAAACTAACTTACCAAAGCCCAACTTATCCTCAATCCAAAGAAAACTCAGCTTATGATTATAACCAGTTCTAACAAAAACACTAACAGTCAATTCACTATCTACTCCACAAATGCTACTGCAATTGCTCCAGTGGCACAGGCTAAGCTATTGGGAATAACCATAGACTTCCACCTAAAATTTGATAGTCATCTGAACTTAACTATTAAAAAAGTACATGCCAAACTGGGGTCACTCTACCATATCAAACCATTTCTTACCAACAACACAAGATCAGCCATTGCTCGCTCCCAACTTCTATCCACCCTACTCTATGCATCTCCCATTCTGACTAATCTCAACAAAACTGAACTAAGCAAAATGGAAACTTGCTATAACAGAATTGCCCGCTTTGCTGCAAATTGCTCATATAGAACTCATCACTGTACTGCTTTGAGACAGCTCCACTGGCTTGAACTGCCCAACCTCCTAACCTACAATCAGCTCTGCCTCTGTCATTCTATCTATTACCTCCCCAATAAGTGTCCTGCCCTCAAAAACCTAGTACAACATCACTCAGCCAAAAGGCCTCTTAGATCATCAAGCAAACTTCTACTAGAAGTCACCAACAGCTACAATAGCTTTGGAGATGCACTATATAGTAGTTCGGTGGCTAAAAAATGGAACTCTGTCCCTACCTAGCATTCAAAACACATCATCCAAAGCCTCCTTTAAAGACGTCATCAGGCAACATCTCAAGCAAAGTTGGCAGTGCCATGATTGCTCCCCAGGCTAGTGAAAGCGGATAACATATACATACTAAATCTAGAGCAATTGATAATAGTTTTTCAATCTTACTCACAAACACTGGCTGATCTACAATGTATGTACTGTACCTGTGTACTATGTATGTATTCTACCTACATTCCAAAGTTCAGCCGTACACCACAAATCTATTACTTACCTTTATTTTTAAAATTAATATTTTTTTGATTGTTCTCTCCACTGTAACTGTTTGTGCCGCATACCACTGTAAAAACATGTCTCTTGTAATTTGTGTGTATACTGATTATGTCTAAATAACTAAATGTGTCTGTAATTTTTCTTTGTGGAGCTTTTCTCCCTGGGCCTCTGCTGAAAAAGGGCCTTTTCGGCTCAGTCAGACACCCCCGGTTAACAAATGTAAAATAAATAAATAAACCTGGAAGCCTGGCTTATTCCTTGAATACATCACCAGCAACCCTCAGCAGGCAGGTGCTGGATGTTATCATTGAGGCCAGAAGGCCCAGTACTAGGAAATCCTATTCAGAAAAGTGGAGTAGATGCTGTTCTTGGAACCAGTCTCTCACAGCCGTGCCCTCCTTGCCACAAATGCTAGATTATCTAGCAGAGCTGCTCCACAAGGGCCTCTCCCTTCTCATCAATTAAGATTCATGCCTCTGCCTTCTCAGCTCATTATAATACTGAGCCACCCCTCTTCCCTCACCCTCTGATTAAATAGTTTCTGAGAGGAGCTAACGATTTAAGACTCCCAAGGAGCGCTTCCACTCCTGCCTGGGACCTTAACTTTGTACTAGAGAATCTCACGCCTTCCCCCTTTTGAGCCTGCTGCTACAGCAGAGTTAAAATTCCTCTCATGGAAAACAGCCTTACTGCTAGCCATCACTTCAGCAATAAGAGTGTCTGAGTTACAGGCCCTTATGGCTGTGGAACCCTTCATTATCTTCCATGCAGACAGGGTTTCCCCCAGGACTAACCCATCTTTTATGCCCAAGGTGGTATCCAGTGTGGCTTTAAACCAATCTATCCATTTGCCAACCTTTTTTCCTAATCCTCAGAATAAAGGGGAAAGGATCCTGCACTCCTTAGACGTGCACAGACAGCTCAGGTTCTACCTTGATAGGACTAAACCTTTCAGAAAATCTGACCAGCTGCTGGTCAGCTTTGCTACAGGGGCAGTGGGCAAGGCCATTTCCAAACAAACCATTTATAAATGGATAGCACATTGCATCCATTTCTGCTACAAACACCATGGTAAACCTACCCACAGGGGATCAGACCTCATTCCACTAGGGCTACCTCAACCTCTACAGCATTTCTCAGGGGAGTCCCTACCAGGGACATCCTGGAAGCTGCAACCTGGAGTTCTGTACACACATTCACCAAGCATTATCACTTACCTATCTTTTACAAATCCAGAGCTGAATTTGCCACAGCAGTCTTACAAGGCCTGCTAGCCAGCCCTACTACTTCTTGACTACCTCCACCCTTCCTCAGCTTTGAGAATCAACCCAAGTGTGATGACTGCAACAGTAAAACACGAAGAACATAGTACAGTTGTATACACTTACCATAAATATATATGTTTGAGTATATTCACAGTCACAGTCCTGGTTACCCTCCCTCCAGCCCCTTGTCTTTCTATACTTTCTACCTGACATATCTTATGGAAATGGTATTTACTTTTTACTGAGGGTGTTCCACGCCATTTGATTGCTTCCTATTTTGGGGGCTCCTGACATCTGGGGCAAGAAAAACTGATGTAATGGTGTTGGCTGCATGTTTTATACCCCTGACGACCTGACGTCATGGATGAGGCAACAGCATCCGATGCAGAAATCCCAAGACTCTGGTATTCTGTCCGGTAAAAGGCAGATCATGTCTCCTAAACTTGATAGACTTCTTTGAAGCAGTCACCAAAGCCGTAGACAAGGGTAAGGTGGTTCACACAGCCTATCTAGATCTTGCTAAGGCTTTCGACACCATCCCCCACTCTGGAATTATAGATAAACTCACTAAACTAGGTATAAATCCCTATGTCACAAGATGGGTTGCCAACTTGGCTCACTGTCAGAACCCACACTGTGAAAGTAGCTGACTCCAAATCCAACTTCAGACCAGTGACAAGTGGAGTACCATTGGGTTCAGTCCTGGGTCCTCTCCTGTTTGGTATCTACTTCTCTGAAGTACAGGCTAACACAGAAGGTCTTTGGCTAACGAAGTTCGCAGATGACTGCAAACTAGGAGCCGTAATTGAAACTCCTAACGATGTGGACATCCTACAAAAGGGCCTCACTGAGACAGATGCCTGGTGTAAAAGCCATGGCCTCAAGCTCAATGCCAAAAAGTGCATTGTCATCCCCTTTGGTAAAAACTCTGTACCCATGAACTACAACGTAGGCGGTAGTATACTTAACACCGAAAGTGTGATAAGAGACCTTGGGACACAGGTGGACAGTAGTCTCTCCTTTGATAATCACATCGCCACAGTAGTCAGGAAATCCTTCTACGTGGCACACCTTATCACAAAAGGTTTCTCATCCAGAAAAAAAGAGGTAATTGTTCCCCTCTACTCATCACTCATTAGACCCATTATAGAGTACAACGCCCCTTTTGGTATGTACCTCACAAGACATCTACAACAACTGGAAAGGCCACAGAAATACCTCACAAAGAGGATTACTAGCCTAAAACAGATGCCTTACGCAGACTGTCTCGAAAAACTCCAGCTTTACTCCGTCGCATATTGCCTACTCAGAGGTGATCTCTGCCTAACATACAAAGCTATGTCAAACCCAGAGCTGTTGGACATGCTCCACTTAAAGAAATCCCAATCCCTCCGAGCTACACGCTCTAGGGACCTAAACCTTGTCACCACAATAAACAGAACATGCCGGAGGGATAGATTTCTGTCCCAGAGACTTCCCATACTCTGGAATAAACTACCTATCTATATCAAACAAAGCTACTCATTAGCACTCTTCAAGAAAAATCTTGATGATTGGATGGGAAATAGGAAATTCACCCCGGAGATCACCTCTGTGGCTCTGCTCGACAGTGGCACAGGAAAATAATTTTCTTGGGTGGCAAAAGCCAGGGTACCTTTTCTGCTGGGCTTGTATAGGCCCATAGCCTAGTACCTGCCTATTGAACCTATAAACCTATGACTGAGGGCTACCTGCAGGCAGATAACCCAAGTGTGATGACTGCAACAGTGAGTACACTCGAACATCTACATTTATGGTAAGTGTACACAACTGTACTATACTCTCCCTCAGTAGACCCCTTTCTGGGCCAAACGTATAGCCCATTTCTTGAACATCCTGACTCCCCGTCTGAATTATCCACTAGATCCACCAGGAGCATTTCAGAACACAACGTGGTGTGTCTTGTGGACCAGCTGTTGGTAGCAATGGGGATTCCATCACTTTCTAAAACCCATCCACCTGCTGGACTTGGGTTACCTTATCCATGGACTCCATCTTACACTCCTCCTTCGACCATCTGTACTTTGAAGCCGTCTGTTCCGACATCCTTCTTGGAACCCACCACCTCAGCGCCTATGGTTTACCTCACTCCAGCTCCAAGTTTATCCCTTTGGTCTTCGGTTCCTGCTAAACTAGCCCTTCCTCAATCTGGGGATTGGGGGATGGGCCCGTTGGCCCAGCATTCAGTGCTGACCTCCTCGGTCCCTTCCTAGCCACCGATGGCTGCATCCATGCCGATCTTGCTTGAGGCTCCATCTGTGGGGGCAGGTTTGTCGGAGCGGGGTGTGACCTTGTTCCCACAATTGTCTTTCTCAGTTCCGGGCTCCCATCCCTCTTCAGGCGGACCTGCCTTCCACGTGATGGAGAGGGCTCTCTTCTGGTTGCACTCCTATGATGTTGGAATCCCAGTTTTCGCTCCCTGAGCCGCAGCTGTCATAGACCCCCCCCCCCCGGGGCACCAGGCAGAGAAGCTGCAGGACACACCTGTTCAGGGTACCCACTCTTCTGAGTCCTCCTCAGAGTTCCCCACTGAGGAGACCCTTCGAAAGAAGACGTGCAAGAGGAAGCATGTGGACTCGCCTGAGGAGTCCTTAACGGAAGACATGGACTGCGATGATGGTAAAGGGTCCCCATGGTCACTTCTGATGATGTCTCTTTCAAAGACATCCTTAAAATGTTAAAACAGAGAGATGACTGGAAGCCCTCCAACCCTTCGTCTGAGGAGTCTGTGTTCCTGCAGGCTTTTCGTGGCCGGCCATCTACCTCCAGGGTGACCCCGCCTGCCAACCAACTTGTCCAGCTTTGTTGTGCATCGTGCGTGGAAGAACCCTGATTCCATTGAGGCGATCCCCCGGAGACTAGACAAAATTCTGTCCCCTCCTGCTGAGAGTCTGCATTGATCCAAAGGGTTACCAGTTGATGCTATGGTGGTGGTGGTGGTGGCCACGAAGAAGGATTTGGCTGATGAAAGTCCTGCTGTTCACCCACCCAACAGGGAGGGAGTTTCAGGCGGTAGACGGACTTGGGAAGCGTGTTTTTGCATCAGGGACTTTTGCTATATGGTCCCTGAATTATTTGGCACATTTTATGAGGCTCCAGAGGGACCTTATCTCCGAACTCTCTGGGACACTCACAGAACAGTTGTCTGACAAGGTCAGGGACAAAGTGGCCTCGCAGCTAGCAACCCTGGAATCAATATCCAACTTGTCCATGCGGTTGCTCTCACATGTGACCAAAAGGGAGGCTAGAGCAGCGGGTTCAGGCTTTATGAGCCATCATGCCTGGATGCGCATCTGTGACCTCGCAAATCCCTTCAGGTCTTCCTTTCTGAATGCTCCCTTCGAAGCTTCATCCCTCTTCGGCTCCAAAGTTAAGGACCCTCTAGCTTGGTGCGAGCAAGATGGAAAAACCCTGTCTGCCATAGGCCTATGATTTTCCAACCCTCAACGTACCTTCTCCAGGAATCAGAGTAGTGGGAAAATGTGGCATACGAAATACCTATCCGGGTCCTTTCCATGCCACACGTGGTGGTGATACTCCCAGAGGCAGAGGGGGTAACAATCTGGAAGACGCCCCTATAAAGGCAGAGGGGGTCCTCACAACCAAGGCTCCAGAGACTCTTTCTCTTGACAACCTTATCAGCGCTCTTGAGGGGCGGCCCGATTGCTAAGCAGTCGGGGGTCATTTCTCTCTGCACCAAGCTACCTGGCATTCTATCACCACCGATCGTTGGGTGCAGAAGATTATCACCAGAGGTTACACCATTCCCCTTTCTTGTCAAACCAATTTTTCTGCGGAAACTTCCCGACGTGCCACCCAGTTGAAGGGAAGTAGCAGATGTCTCAAGAAAGAGTCATCCAGCCAGTCCCACCAGACCAGCGCGGATCCGGATTTTACTTGTGATTCTTTTTTGGTGCCAAAACAGACAGGGGACAGGAGACCCCTTTTGGATCTCAACAGCTTAAACAAGTCTGTCACCCAAACCAAATTCCGAATGGTCACAGTTCAGTCCATCCTTCCCTTTTTAAGAGAAGGCGATTGCATGTGCTCTATAGATCTCTGGGATGTGTATTACCACATCAAGATGGACAAAATCTCCAGGAGTCTGCTTCGCTTCTGGCTAGGAGCTAGCCATTACCAATTCCGTGCCCTGCCGTTCGGTCTCTCTACAGCCCCCAGAGTGTTCAGGAAGTGCATGGCAGTGGTAATAGCTCATTTGAGACTAAAAGGATTCCGGGTGTTTCCATATCTAGACGACTGGCTCCTTACTTCCCCCATGAAGCATCTTCTGGTAACAGCTCTACAACACACTCCCTCTGGCAAAATTGTTGGGAATAACGATACACTGGGAGAAATCAAATCTTATCCCTACTCAAACGGAGTTCATTGGAGCAGTGTTCAATATCCGGTCTTGTCTGGTGTCACTCCCTCTTCACATGCTCCACCGATTGAGGCTTCAAATCCGAGTGATTCTTCCTCAAACGCTAGTCCCTGCAAGACAAGTTCTCCAAGCTCTGGGTTCTATGGCTGTTAATTTCAGTAGTGCCTCTAGCAAAGCTTCATATGCAAATTCTGAAATGGCTTCTTTTGTGTCAATGGTTCCCAAACTGTCATCCTCTGGATTACAAGTTTTGAATAACCAACACTTGCAAGCAGGATCTGCTTTGGTGGATGAGACCAGGCGAGGATCTTTGGAGCAGACCCTTTCAACCCTCCCAGCCCACAGCCATTGTGACCATGGATGCTTCCCTGATCATGGGGGGGGGGGGGGGTTTAAGGAAAGACTGTCCCAGGCACATGGTCCACCTCAGAGGCCCAAATGCATGTCAGTGTCCTAGAACTGAGAGCCATGCTGTTAGCGTTGCAGGCATTCCATGCGGCTCTCCCTTCCGGGGCAATTGCAATCCAGTCAGACAATAGGTCAGTGGTTTGGTACATCAGCAAGCAAGGAGGAACCAAGTCCTACCCTCTTTATCGAGAAGCCATGAGAATCTGGCAGTGGGCGATAGCTTCCGACCACTTTCTGATAGCAACGTATATCCCGAGGAGCTCCAACGTGATTGCAGACAAACTGAGCAGATGCATCCTCATGCCCCACGAGTGGTCCCTCAACCCCAAGGTGGTGTCTGTAATCTTCAGCCACTGGGGCCAGCCTTGCTGAGATCTTTTCACTTCCTCATTGAACACCAAGTGTAGCAGCTACTTTGCCCTACTTCACCCGGAGGGGGAATCACCCAGGGATGCTCTGATCCACGATTGGCCCACGGTACTTCTCTACGCCTATCCTCCCATTCCTCTGATCCCACAATTTCTAAAGAAAGCTCTTTAGTTGAGATGCAAGGTGATCCTCATAGCCCCATTCTGGCCTCAACAAGTTTGGTTCCCCTTTCTTTGGCCTCACCTAGTATTCCCGCCTTGGATTCTGGACCCTCTACAAGATCTTATCTCTCACCCCCAAGGGTTGAGTCACCCGAACCTGTCCACTCTCAAACTGACAGCTTGGTTTCTCCATTTCCGCTAGTCGCCAAGCAGGCTAATCTCTCCTCTCCTGTTCGAGACTTCATTATGACCTCTCACAAACCATCCACCAGAAGACTATATCAGGATAAATGGAAAAGGTTTTCCGTTTGGTCTAAGGATAACATGCTGACCCGTATTTGGCTCCAGTTACTGCAGTGCTTCAATATTTGGCTAGGTTTTTTGATAACGGAGCTTCTGCCTCTACAGTACGTGTACATTTAGCGGCAATTTCCAATTTACACAATGGTATAGATGGCACATCTCTTATTTCGTTACATCATTGCAAGGCTTTCCTCAAAGGGACATCTCATCTTAGGCCTCCTCTAAGACAGCCCGTAGTACCATGGAACCTTACTTTAGTCCTACAGTCCTTGACTCAAAAGCCCTTTGAGTCTGCAGCTAAGTGTGACCTAATTTTTTGTCTTGGAAATCTTTGATGTTCTTCATGATTCACTGTTGCAGTCATTACATTTGGGTTATCTGCTTGCAGGTAGCCCTCAGTCGGCCTGATTAACAAAGTCTTGGGTCTTGCGTCGGTTGCTGTCCCTTCTTCCATGACATCAGGTCGTCAGGGGTATAAAACATGCAGCCGACGCTATTACATCAGTTTTTCTTGCCCTACGGTGCCCGAAGTAGAAGCAGTTCGCAAGTGCCGGTTGGCCGACTCCTGAAATTTTCGTTTTCGAGTTTCAGAACCGAAGTCTTCAACTAAAGCTAAGTACCGCGTTGGGGAAACTTTTTCTTGTTCCTTACCGATGTCAGTAAAAGTTAATAATTGCATTACTTCTGGAAAGCAAATACCTCTTAAAGATTTTCATTTGTATTGTATTCCTTGCCTTGGCCCTGACCACGATGTACCTTGCTGTCGGTTTTGTGCTTTATTTAATCAGCGCACTATTCGTCGTCGATATATTTTCACCTCTTAAATATTTCGGCTCTCGGTTTAATTATCCAGAAATGTTGTCTGTTAGCCATCCGACTACCGGAATTCCAAAAAAACACAAAGATAAAGACAGAGACAGGCCGCTGAGGTCCAAAACTGCCGACGACGCTTCTCCTAATCCAGTCGCCAGTTTGCCGGTACTCATTGAGGCGCTTTCGCAACCCCTGATACCCGCTACTTCTGATTCGCAGGCCTCTACTGAGACCCATTTGGAGTCCGGTATGCCCGCGAGATGCTTCAACTATGGAACCCGCGGATGTCTCTACCTTGGATGGGTCCGGAGCCGCTGTGCAGGCACTGGCTTCTGAGGGTGTATTCAGGCCTACGGACTTGCATATTAAATCGACGCCTCCTTCTTTACTTAGGCCAAAATCTCGATCCATGTCTAAAAAAATGACACCCAGGCCACATGCTCAGGCCTCTATGCCTAAAAAACAAATGATAAGAATGGCTGAAGATCTAATAACTCTAATCAGGGGTAGCCAACCCCCCCTCCTTCTAAGAGGCCTAAGACTGAGGTTGATTATGAATCTTTTGATCAGGATTCTGTTTTTTCTGACTCTTCTGATGATCTGGATTTGCCCTTACCTACTTAGGAGGATTCTGTTGCAGAGGACTCTATTCCCTCTGCTTCCTGTCTTGAGGATTTTTCTTTTGGGAAAACCTTACATACTCTAAGGGAGCATTTCCACTGGGAAAGCCAGGATTTTTCTGATTCAAAAAAGAGGCTTAGGGATTTCCTTCTCCTACCTCAGCATAGGCCTTTAGCTATTCCTCCTGTACTAGACATTGTTGATGATGCTTTCTCGGAATCTAGTTTGGCCCCTGATTCCCTGCCTCCTACTCCCAGAAAATATGATAGATACTACAGGGTCCCTGAGTCCCACAAGTTCCTTTTCAAAAATCTTATTGCGGATCCAGAGACTATTTCACAGGGGCCCAAGGGCATTAAGGCTTCTACTGCAAAAAATCCTACCCCTTCTGATAGACTCCAGGGCGCTGGATAGATGGGGTAAGAAGGTTTACTCTTTTGTAACCTTGGCCATTAGGGCTTTAAACTGCTAGTTTCATATGTTAAAATATCAACAACGTTATTGGACTGCTTAAACAGAAAATGATGTTGATTCCTGATTGTGAGGAAAATAAAGAATTACAGGATTTAATGCATTCTGCCGAACAAGTTGGAAAACATACTTTGCAATGTGGTTTTGATTCATTAGAGGCCTCTTGCAGGGCTGCTGTTACTGGGTCTATGCTCAGAAGGCATGCTAGGCTTAAGGAGCAATCTTTGCCTGATCATGTTAAGGCTAAATTGTTGGATGCTCCTTTAAATCAGGACCGCCTGTTTGGCAACAAGGCTGAGAAAGTTCTTAAAAAGTTGGAAGATAAAGCTAAATCTATGCAAACTGTTAAAGATTTTTTACAAGTTCAGCCTCCTAGATTTAGTAGGCACTGGCCCTCTAAGAATTGGTCCTTTCCAGCCCCTTCCAGGTCTTCTCAAGCCAAACCCAGACACAGCAAAATCCCCAGGTTTCAGTCCCAGGGGACTCACAGAACTAAGCAGTGGGGGGCCCCACTTCACTTCCATGTCCAGAAATAATAAGACTCCCCCCATGGTAAACTGTCTCAATGACTTCCTTTTAAAATTTCCAAGCACTTAGCAACTGACTGCCCCTTTGGGGGGAAGATTGCTCTTCATGCAAAGAATTGGGAACTCATTATCCATGATAAATGGGTTTTAAATATAGTGTCCCAGGGATACAGATTTCACTTCCACACGTTGCCAACACCAAGCGGGTGGCCGGACCTACCCCCAAATCAGTGGGCAGAGGCCCAAAAACAAGTACTTTCTCTCTTAATCTTGGGGGCTATTCAGCTGGTACCAGAAGAGGAAAAGGGACAAGGTGTCTACTCGAGACTTTTCCTGGTACCCAGAAAAGACAATTCATGGCATCCTATCCTGGACCTGTCTACTCTAAACACCTTTTTGGAGGTTCCAAAATTCAAGATGCTGACTCTTCACCAGTTACTTCCTATGCTAGGCAAATATGCCTGGTTGGCAACACTAAATTTAAAAGAAGCATACCTGCACATCCCAATCAGTGAATCTTGCAGATGATACCTACACTTCAAAGCAGGCTACATGCACTATCAGTTCTCTGCACTGCCCTTTGGCTTATTCAATGCGCCCAGGGTATTCACAAAGTGCCTAGCTCCAGTTATTGCATTTTGCAGGCAAAGAAATATTCAAATATACCCGTACCTGGACAATTGTCTGATTCAGGCAGAAAGCCAGGACATACTTTTGAATCATCTGGCGTTTGTAAAAAGGGTTGTATCTTGTCTGGGGTACACCACCAAAAACTGCCAACAGGTCAAAAAAGTAACTAAAAAAACATATGCCAAGACCCTGGAAGAAAATACAATGAGGTTTACGGACAGGACAACTTAGTCAAGCCTTGTAGTTGTTGATTTAACAGTGTAGTCCACAGAAATCCACATGATAAAAATGCTAAGGAACAAAGCTTTTCAGCTGTAAAAATAGTTTAATCCAAGCATTTGCTTCACAGGAAAAAACACTGAAATCGGACTAATGCTCCAAATGCAAGTATGTTTTCGTTTCAAAAACTGCCTCAGATGTGGGCTGGTAGTACCTACATCAGTGCATGTATATACATCAATTAACATTTAAAACCACCAATCTCATGCTGCATAGTAAATGAGGCATAATTGAAAATTATGTCATGAAAACTTTTAAAGGCACATTCTAAATGTCTTATTTCTTGCATAAAAAATACTATTGACCTAATTGTACTAGTGATAACAATCAAATATCATACCAGTTGTCTAAGAGTTTGCAAACTCTTTGATACAGTCATTTTTATGACTTTAATTTAAACTTTAAAATCTCTAAAATCTTTTAAAACCTTTTCTAAAACAACTTTTAGTACAGTGCCATCTTGTGGAACAAAGTTGAGCTACCATTTTCTATTTTAAAAAATGTATGTTTCCTAGGAATTTCTCTGAATTTCAAACTTTTCTGGGGTACACCATAAACGAAAAGAAATCACACCTGGTACCCTGTCAACAAATTGTATTCCTGGAAGGAAGTTTGAATACAACTTCCCAGATGGCTTACCTCACGCCAGAAAAGCAAATTCATTTGACAACCTTCTTCAAACAAGTGGCCACAAAAGCCCTGCTTATCTGCAAGATAAATACTGCAAGCCTTGGGGTTCATGGCCCCTTGCATTCTTCTAATTCCATATGCAAGACTGCATATGAGGAAACTATAGTGGTATGTAAAAAGCCTATGGTGTCAACATTTTCAAGACTTAGAAACAATGATTCCTATCATACCTTCCCTATGCCTACAGTTCCTTTGGTGGACAGAGGCCTGACACCAAAACAAGGGACTACCTTTCACACCACCCCCTGCCGCCCAAACCCTAAGAACAGATGCATCAGACTGTGCATGGGGGGCTTACCTGGCAGGGAAGTGCATTCAGGGCAAATGGAACCCAAGTCAGATGCACCTGCATATCAAGCAAAAAAAAATGTTAGCTGTACAGAATGCTCTGACAGACTTCAAGGACCACATTCTTCCAGGACAACCAATGGTAAAGACGGACAACACCACTGTTATGTGGTACATAAACAAGCAGGGGGGGTACACATTCTTACCCCCTCTGCAGACTAGCCATGGCATTGTGGAACACAGCCTTGAGCTACCCAGTGCACCTACAAGCTCAGTTCCTGCCTGGAAAATTAATTACACTGGCAGGCGGACTAAGCAGAAACCTCATGGACCCACATGTGGAAAGTGGAACCAAGGATTTTCAACATGTTGACAAGCAAATGGTGGAGCCCAGATATAGACCTGTTTGCCTCTCCCCAGAACTACCAATTGGAGAAATTTTGCACAAGGACTCCCCACAAACAAGCCTGGAAAGTGGATGCTCTGTCTTCAGCTGGAAAAACCTATCAGTCTGTGGCTTCTCCCCTCTGCCTCTGCTCTCCAAAGTACAACTAAAAATCAAGCAAGACAAACCAAGGATGATTTTGATTGCTCCAGACTGGCCGCGTCAACACTGGTACCCCCTCCTGCACAGTGTGTCACGGTTATCTCCATGGCAGCTGCCTTAGACTCCTTCTCTGCTGTCTCAGCAGGAGAACCAGGTTCCGCACCCTCAGCTTCTAACACTGAACCTTGCTGCCTGGCTAATTACTTAATCTCTCCTTTACCATCCCTCAGCAAACCTGTGTTGGATATCATTTTAGAGGCAAGGAGACCTAGTACTAGAAAATCTTATGCTGAAAAATGGAAAAGATTCTGTGCCTGGAACCAATCTCAAGGGATGAGCACAGCAGCGCCCAGTTTACCTCAAATTTTACAATTCTTAACTGAGATGCTTCACAAGGGCCTGTCTTTTTCCTCCATTAAAATCCACGCCTCATCCATTTCAGCTCATTATAGCACAGAACATCCTCTCTTCTCTCATCCACTGCTCAAGCAGTTCCTCAGAGGGGCCAAAATTTTGAGACCACCCCGGAGAGCGCCAACCCCAGCCTGGGACCTTAACTTTGTCTTGGAGAAACTCACTCTACCTCCTTTCGAGCCAGCTGCTACTGCAGACTTAAAATTTCTTTCTTGGAAAACCGCTTTCCTTTTAGCAATCACTTCAGGTAGAAGGGTATCTGAATTACAGGCCATTATGGCAGTGGAGCCTTTCATCATCTTTCATGTGGACAGGGTGTCCCTCAGAACCAATCCATCCTTCATGCCCAAGGTGGTACCCAGTGTGGCTCTTAATGAGTCCATTCATTTGCCAACCTTTTTTCCAAATCCACAAAATAAAGGAGAACTGATACTGCATTCCTTAGATGTGCACAGACAACTTAGATTCTAATTGGACAGGACTAAACCTCAAAGGAAATCTGAACAACTGCTGGTGGCATTTGCTGCAGGGGCAGATGGGAAGGCTATTTCAAAGCAAACCATTTCTAAATTGATAAGCCATTGCATTCATTTCTGCTATAAGCACCATGGAAAACCTATCCCCTAGGGGATCAGACCTTACTCTACCAGGGCTGCATCTTCCTCTACAGTCTTTCTCAGAGGCGTCCCTACCAGGGACATCCTAGAAGCTGCTACCTTGAGTTTTGTACATACTTTCACCAAGCATTATCATTTGCCAATTTTCTCTAAATCCAGAGCTGGCTTTGCCACTGCAGTCTTGCAGGGCCTTATGGCTGGCCCTAATGCTATCTAAATTCCTCCTCCCAACCATAGCTTTTGGAATCTACCCAAATGTAATGACTGCAACAGTGAAACATGAAGAACATAGTACAGTTGTGTACACTTACCATAAATGTAGATGTTTGAGTGTATTCACTGTTGCAGTCCTGGTTACCCTCCCGCCCCCTAACTTCTTTTGGCTATACCTCTACTTTCCTTTACTATGCTTAAAAGTCTTTTTGGTGTATTTGCTTTTTTGTTGGAGGTATAATCTTTGTGCTTTTATATTTAATTGCTTCCCATTGGGGGCACCTGACATCTGGGGCAAGAAAAACTGATGTAATGGCGTCGGCTGCATGTTTTATACCCCTGACGACCTAACGTCATGGAAGAAGGGACAGCAACCGACACAGGACCCAAGACTTTGTTAATCAGGCCAACTGAGGGCTACCTGCAAGCAGATAACCCAAATGTAATGACTGCAAAAATGAATACACTCGAACATCTACTTTTATGGTAAATGTACACAACTGTACTTTCCTGGTTGCCATTACCGCTGCCAGAAGAGTTTCGGAACTACAGGTATTGTGTTCCAAGAAGCCCTATCTGGTCTTTCAGAAAGACAGAGTGTCACTTCGAACGAACCCATTTTTTCTTCCCCAAAGTTGTTTCTGAATTCTCTGTTAACCAGTCCATTGATCTACCAGTGTTCTTCCCGAATTTTGCTAATAGAGGAGTGTATTGCCTTCACACCTTAGACGTACATAGACAATTAAGGTTTTACCTAGACAGGACCAAACCTATCCATAAATCTGAACAGCTTTTCATATCTTTTTCAGGACCCAAAATGGGAGAGGTTGTTTCCAAGGTAACATTATCAGAATGGCTAAAGGATTGCATACGTGTCACTTATTCCCTCCATGATGAATCCATGCCAAAAGTTAAAGTCCCCTCCACTAGATCTATCGTGACTTCTATAGCATTCCATTCCAGAGCAACTACTTGGGCTAAGCCTCATACCTTTATGAATCATTACAAATTGGACCTGGTCTCCAGGGGGAGAGCTGCCTTCGGCTCAGTGGTACTCAGGAGAGTTCTTCCATAAGGGCCGCCCATGGACCTCAAGGTAGCTTGGGATTCTTTCCCATCAGTGATGAATGGAAAGAAGATTAACATCAGATAAAGAAGTTATGTCTTACCATAACGTTCCATCTGTGTTGTTGTTCTTTCATTCATCACTTTCCACCCTCCTTCCCCCTCCAAAGGCTCCTGGGGGATGCTTTGGGTCTACGTGGTGCACTAGGGTACTTGCGTAGAAGTGGCCTCGGCTTTACTTCTTTTCTTAGCAAACTTGATATGAGGTAACAGGGAGAAGGGCATTCTGGGTAGAGACATAGCTAGAGAGTTTTTTTGGCTGGCACGAGGTTGGTAATAGGCCGACTCGGTTCCGAGGGCTTGGAACCGAATCCATCAGTTATGAATGAAAGAAGATGAAAAACACAGATGGAACATTATGGTAAGACATAACTTCTTTTTTCAAGATGTTGTGAGTTGAATCAACAACAGTACATTAATACACTTGTATGGTATCCCTAGTGGACAGAGTAAGGATTGCATACTTCAAATTGTATGTGTGGTACAGTTGCATAGTTTATTAGTTGCCAGGTGATATTTTAGGGCAGATTTGAATTGTTGCAGTTTATTTAAAAGCTTTATTTATTTAGGAAGTTTGTTCCATGCCTTTTTGATGGCGACAGAGAATAGCATGTCACCGTAGTAATTACTAGATGTATTAGCAAATGTTAAAGTTCTAAGGGTCTTCGGGTTCTATTTGGTACACACCATTGGATGAGATTTGACAGTGAGGGTGTTTTAAGTGGATGGTGGAGTATTTTGTGTTCTGTTAGTAACTGGGAGAGGGCAATCTGTTGAAGTTCAAGCCAGTTGAGGGTACTGAGTGCTGTGCAGTATTGGGAGGCTACAGGTGAATTTGCTAATTTTGCTGTTAGTGCGTTCTAATTTGTGTTTGGTGGAAGAATTGAGATTTGTGAATATTGTTGTCACATATAGGATGGTAGGAAGGAGAAGGGAAGGTGGCAACCCCCCCCCCCCCACAGTGATCACTTAGCAGGTGTATTGCTCTGTAAAGAGAGCCTAGTTTAAAGTGTGTCTCTCTGACTGCAATGTGCAGATCAAATTTTAACTTATCAATAATAACTCCCAGTAATTTTGTGTTGGTGATGTTTTCAGTTTCTGTGTTTGAGGAAATAATATGAAAGTCAGTGTTATTTTGGTTTGTTTTTCAGAAGGAATAATATTAGCTTGGTTTTGTTGGGGGTTTTAAGACCAGTTGAAATTTATTCAGCCAGTTTTCTACAGAGGTCGAAGTTCCTCTGTGATGGTTTGTAGGATGGGAGAATTTAGGATGAGCAAACTAAATTGAATCATCAGCATGTTGTGTATTATCGTGACGAGTTTTGATTCCTTGTGCATTTCATTAATTAAGGTATTGAAAAGTACTGGCCCAATTATGGAGCATTGAGGGACTCTTGTACTAATTGGAAAAAATGTGGAGTGGGACTGGGTGCTCCTTTTCAACAGAGGCTAGGGTTAAAAGAAGAGAAAGGCTGGAGTATATACAGGCGAATTTTGTAGTGTAGAAGTGCTCACTTGCACATCATTAGCCGATTGGAAACAAAACAGTTGTTTAGTAGCTGTTGCACGGCTCCTACGCAATAATTTTGTTTCTGAGTTTCTTTTGAGAGTAGTTCTGGTCTCTTTTCCCGTTACCCATTCTTAAAACAACTGAAACAGTGATTATTGTCGTGCTTGGATACCTTCATTCCCAGAATCTTTGGCCATTGATTGGGTTTTTGGTTGTGTGTTTCAGCCTACTTGTTTACTTAAGTTCTATTTGTTGAGAACAACAAGTGAATACTTTAACCCAACTGTTAGATTTGATCTCACTACTCGTTTTACTTGTGGTTTGATGTTGGATGCAGAAGAACTGGATTGACCCATTCCTGAGAGAGGTAACCATACACAACTAGTACTTTTAGCAAATGATGTAGCCAAATTATTACCACCTTGTCCAGTTTTTCTTCTGGCCCTGCTGCTATGAGATTACATGGTTCAGTTAATTTGCCACTTGATCTTTCTAATAAATATGTTTTTCCCCGAACTGTAATGGTTTTGCCCAAAGTTTTGAATGTAGGGCTACACATGAAGAAGCAGCAGTGATACTATTAGTACAGGAGGGTAGATTGGTTCCGACGACCAAGTGGAGAACATTTACTTAAGGGAATGCACCGCAAGGAGGCAGATTCCTAAAGCTCTGAGACTTTTCAAATTTCCTTTTGGAGTCTCCCATGGGATTAAGGAATGTTATCAGTTGATTGAAATGTTTGACAGCACGGTATTGATTTGTTGGAATTTATTATTAAGTTTAGTGCTGCAAGGATAGATTTGTTGATAGATGAAGTCACTACATGAATTAAATGAAGATGTATTAAATTACTTATTAATTTTTATATGTATGAAAGTATTTTTAAGATAGTTGATGAACAATGACAATATGAAGAAAACTTAAGTACAAAACATTAGCAAGGGATGAACATGATTACAATGATGGGTTCACTAACCCACTTAAAGTTTTTATGTAACACCCAATAAGCAGTACATTCAGTACTAATAATAATTCTGCCAGTGTACACAGAGGCACATATAGAGGAGCAGATAGCTATGAACCTGAGAGTGATCTTGTTGAAGTCAGCTGAAAGGAACAAATTTCCCATGTTGTTTTAGACCAGTCTGAATATCCATCCCTCCCAAGTAGGTCCAAGAGACTGAAGGGGAAACACCCAAACTATTACTTTTACCCATGCACATGACCAATTCAGACCAAACAACTGGCCTCAAGATTGGGGTCCAAGGAAACCCAACACAGCGAGGCATTAACTAATCTACCAACATCCAACACTGTATTACATCATACATCCAATGTACAGTCTGATTTTGAGTCATTTGTGATTCTTCAGATTTCTGTTAACTGCCCCATTGGGGAATTCTTGACTTTTTTTACTGTCTTTGGTTTGGGCTCATGTCATCCAAGAGGGGCATGTACCAGTGTGGATGACCAGTTCCACACAAGGATAGCCATCTCCAGTGCCTGTTCTGCCTAGGCCCAAACCACGACCACAGAAACTGCTCTGTTTGTCAGGCATTTGTGCCAAAGACCTTAAGGAGTAGATTATCCTCTTTAGCTATCTATATAGACAATCAGCACTTAAAGTTTCTAGCAAAAAGCACTATGGAGGGATCCTTGGGGCCCAAAGGCAAGTCAGTTTTGAAGCAGAAAGCCAAAAAGCAAAGGCCTGAACCTTCTGCTGCGCATCTGGATACTAACGTCTATCTTGAGGTGAAGGAGAGCATGGAGACACGTCTGGTTCACAGTTCAGATCCACAGGCCAAACCTGATGTCCAGGCCACCTTGGACCTGAGCATAAGCACGTCCGCAGAGGCCTAGCAGGCATCTGTGTTGGATGTCCTAGGGGACCCACAGCTCGTGATAATGGAAGGCCCTAAGGGGATTCCTCAGAGCGTTGTTAGGGAAGAGGTGGAATCCAATCTGATAGAATATAGGCCTAAATCAGGGTCTCCTACCCTACGTAGGGCAGTCTTGCCTGCAAAAAAGAAACAGAAAAAACTAACTTTTGTCTCCACCAAAAAAAACCCGTTGGTGACTGGCAACAATTCACTTGGCCTTTTCAATGCCCTTATGTACTTTAGGCCTCTTCCAAGTTTTACAGCTCCCACTCCCAGTACTGCTTCTTCACTTAAAAGAACTAGGGAAGAGGATTCTTTAGAAGAGGAAGAGGCATCTTCAAGGGAGGAATCTCTTGCCTACTCTTCACAGATCCCTTCCCCACTGGATTATGCCTCCCCAGAAGAGGAATCCAATGGAACAGATTCACCTATGGAAGACCTTTCCTTTGGAGAAACTCTAGCTAAGATGAGAGACCACTTTATATGGGATAGCGCCCAAGTAGCTGAAGTACAAAAAAGATACTGTGAGCTACTACAGGTGGAATCGCCTAGCCCATCTGCTATTCCTTCTGTCTTGCCTGCCTTTCCTTGATGCTTTTGCCTCAGTTTCACAGACACCAGATTCCCAGCCACCCACCACCAAGAAGCTGGACTGCTTCTATAAGGTCCCAGAGGACTCCAGGTTCCTCTTCAGATGCCCTTCTGTGGCTTCTGACAAGCCATCCAGATGACTACCCTCCACTATCGTCCTCCCATCAGATAAGGATAGCAGGATCCTGGATAGATTAGGCAAAAAATTGTACACTTCTGCCAGTCTAGCATTTAGGGCCATAAATTACCAGGCACACATGACCAAATTCGCTTTAGAGCTTAAGTCCCAAGTTTCACAGGTAATTGCAGAGTTACCTGACTCTGACAATAAAACCTTGGCTACTTCCTTGCTTGGTGCATCTTCTCAAGTAGCACAACACTCCATAAAATGCAGCTGTGATGCTGCAGAAGCTTCTGTCAAAGAAGCTGCTTCTGGATTAGTATTAAGAAGATTCTGTTGGCTAAGACTCCAGCCCTTACCTGAGGACATAAAAAACAAACTTATAAATGCTGCTTTGGACAACTCTACTTTGTTTGGTCCTGCAGCTGCTAGCTTGTTCAAATCATTGCAGGAAAAGGGTCAGGAATTGCAAGAATTGAAACACATTTTTGTTTCGTAAGTACCCAGTTTCAGAAAGTATCCTGCAAAACCTCTGTTTGTGCATAAACATTCACGTCACCCACAACCCAGAACAAAAAAGTGACAGGAGACCAGAACAGCCTAGGGCCCCTCCAGCAACTCTGCCACTAAAGCGGCCCTTTCCAGACAGACTATCCTCTCTGTGACTGCCCCCCCCCCATCCCACTTTCCCAGTGCCTTTCCCTGTCCTTACCAGCCTGGGAAAGCATAACCCAAAACTCCTGGGTCCTCTCCATTGTTCACAAAGGGTACTTAATGGTATGGGATCACCTACCGTCCTTCAGGGGCATCCCTCAACTTCCCAAGGAGCAACTACCTTTTTTCCCAGATGTTCTGTTAGAATTAATGAACCAAGGGACCATCCAGAGTGCTCCCAAAAACCAAATAGGAAGAGGATTTTACTCCAGGTTGTTCCTGGTGTCCAGGATGGAAGGTCCCTGAAGACCCATCCTTGACCTGTTCCATCTCAATACCTTTCTAAGGGTACCCACTTTCTGCATGCTTTCCCTCCAGATTTAGTTCCCACTTATTCTACCTCAGGCCTTCATGATTACCCTGAATATCAGAGAAGCATATCTGCACATCCCCATCCATCTAAACTACAGGACGTTTTTACACTTCTCTGTATCATCATGGCATTTTCAGATGTTCTTTGTGTTTCACTGTTGCAGTCATCACCTTGGGTTATCCCTGCTGTGGTAGCCCTTGGCCGGCCTGAATACCAGAGTCAATGTTTTTCTGCATCGGCTGCTGTTGCTTGTAGTCTGACATCAGGTCATCAGTGGTATAAAGCAAGGCAGCCAAGACCATTACATCAGTCTTTCTTGCCGTGGAGCCCATAGCAAAAGCAGTTCACAAGTGTGCTGGTCGGTCACTACCAGAGTTTGAATTACAGCTGAAAGCATCTAAAGCTAAGTACTCCGTTAGGGATCCTTTTTTCTTGCACTAACCGATGTCCGAAAAAGTTAATAATTGTCTCGCCTGTGGAAAGCAGATCCCCCACAGAGACTTCCATTCATACTGCATCACTTGTTTAGGCCCAGACCACAACGTGTTCCGTTGCCGGTTCTGTGCCTTCTTTAATGCGAGAACCCTTCGCCATAGAGCTCTTATTGTAGACAGGTATTTTCATCTTCCATCTTTGCATTCTGAAATGACGTCTGTCAGCCAACAATCTGTGGGCATTCCGAAAAAACGCAGAGATAAAGATACAGACCACACAAGGATAAGCCTTCTGACAACTCTACTGCTAAGCAGGTCATCAGTTCTCCAGAATTCAGTGTGGCGCTTTTGCAGCTACTGATGCCCGATTCAAGATCTACGCAGGCCTCTACCGAGACACTTTCAGAGTCCGGTATGCCGCAGAAATCTTCTTCGTCTTCCGAGCCTTTGGCTGTCTCTGCTTCATTTGGGTCTGGAGCTGCGACAACAGGCACTGGCTTCCGAGGAGGCCTCTCGCACTAACGAATCTAGGCAAAAAAATGACATCTCATCCAACTACCATTTCTCTCAGACTGATGGATACTCTTGGGCCTAGAAGCCAGGCCATGAAGCCATGCCACTCCTAGAAAATCTGCTCTAGCCACCATCTTGCTCCTGCTCCACCACCCCAAGCACAAATGCTTAAAATAGCAGAAGATCTCATCTCCCTTATTAGGGGGTAGTCAGGCCACAACTTCTAAAAGGAAAAGACACCCTTCTCCTGAAATTATGACAGAACAGGATTCAGATTTTTGAAGAGGAACAACAACCTCTGGCTGCTTATGAGGATTCAGATGTAGAGGATTCCATTCCTTCTGCCTCCCCAACAGAAGACCTTTCCTTTGGCGAAAACCTTCACACCCTCAGGGAACATTTCCAGTGGGAATCTCAGGATTTCCCCCAGTCTAAGAAAAGACTTGGAGAGTTTCTGGACCTGCCCCAACACAGACACCTGGCCACCCCCCCCCCCCATTTTAGAAGTGGTGGATGATGTTTGATGACAGGTATTACAGAGTACCAGATTCTTACAAATACCTGTACAGACATCCTGCTGCAGACACAGAGGTCATTACACAGGGACCTAAAGGAGCTAAGCCTAGTTCTGCCAAGAATCCTATTCCTTCTGACAAGGATTCCAGAGCTCTGGACAGATGTGGTAAAAAAGTATGCACCTCTGCAACCTTAGCTGTCAGAGCATTCAACTGTCAGTTCCATATGTTAAAATGTCAACAACACACTTTGGAACTATTAAAACAAAAGATTTCAACCTTTCCTGACTGTGCCAATTTGAAAGAGTTAGATTTACTGCACTCTACTTGTCAAGTGGCCAAACACTCATTACACTGTGGATATGACACCCTATAGAAGCCTCTAGCAGAGTAGCAGTGTCAAGATCTGTCATTAGGAGACGTGCATAGTTGAAGGAACAACCTCTCCCTGATCATGTCAAGTCTAAATGAATTGATGCACCCCTGGATAAGGACCGCTTGTTTGAAGTAAAAGCAAAAGAGGTGCTTAAAAAGATGGAAGACAAAGCAAAATCTATGTAAACAGTAAAAGATTTCTTTCAGGTTCAACCTACCAGGTTCAGCAGGAACCTTCCCTCTAAGCACTGGTCCTTCTCTGCACCTAGCAGACAGGGCCAAGGTAAGCCCTGCAGAGACAGACCATGCAGGCCCCTATCCCAGGGGCAGCAGAGAACCAAACAGTGGACCACTTCCGCCCCAAAGACAGGGAGTTCTAAGCCACCCTTGTATGGCAAAAACTGTCAGTGACTCCCTCTCCCCTTTTTTCACTCACCAAAACCTAGGGGGAAGGCTCTCCCTCTGCAAAGAAAATTGGCTTTCTGTCAGAAAGGACCAATGGGTCTTAAAGATCATTTTTCAGGGATACAAATTCTCTTTCAACAAACTTCCAATTCCAAGATGGTACCCAGACTTACCTCCAAATCTGGGGCAGAGGCACTGAAACATGTCCAAACTCTCATATCCCAGGGAGCAGTAGGACCCGTCCCTTCAGATCAAACAGGCAAAAGCTTTTATTCGAGACTATATTCCTTGTTCCCAGAAAAGAGGGCACTTGGCACCCCATCCTGGATCTATCCATTCTGAACACCTCCCTGGTGGTCCCCAGGGTCAAAATGCTAACTTTGCAGAAGCTGCTGCCTATACTAGCAAAAAATGCCTGGCTAGTGACCCTAGACCTAAAAGATGCCTACCTCCACATCCCCATAAGGGAAACCTGCAGGAAATTCCTTCACTTCAGAGCGAGCTCACAACACTTACAGTTCTCTGCACTGCCTTTTGGCTTATCTACTGCACCCAGAGTATTCACCAAATGCTTAGCCCTGGCCATTACATTTTGCAGACAGAGAAATATACAGATGTACCCTTATCTGGACGACTGCCTCATTCAGGCAGAGTGCAAAGGAAAGCTGCTCCAGGACCTTTTCTTTGTCAAAACCCTCCTAACTTCCCTAGGGTTCACCATCAACGAGAAGAAGTCAAAGCAAACACCCTCCAGGAAGATCATTTTCTTGGGAGCACTGCTGGACACAGCATCCCAAATGGCCTTCCTATCCCCAGAAAAGCAGAGCTTTCTGCCTCTCTACTTTACCCAGCTGGCTTCCAGAAGTCACCTCACTGTGAAGAAGTTCCTGCAAACCTTGGGATACATGGCATTTTGCATCCTTCTAATTCCCCTGTCCAGGCTTCACATGAGAAAACTTCAGTGGTATCTAAAGAACCTTTGGTGTCAGCGCACTCAGCCTCTAGTAACCTCTCTCCCTCTGATCCCCTACTTAAGGGCCGAGTTTCTCTGGTGGGCAGGGGCCTGTGCCAAGAACAAGGGTCTTCCCTTCATCCTCCGTCCTACCGGGCAGACCATCATCGCCGATGCCTCAGATATTGCTTGGGGCACTCATCTAGCAGGCAGGTGTACTCAAGGTCTTTGGGATGCCCAGCACCTTCCCTTACACATCAATCAGAAGGAAATGATGGCAGTACAAAATGCTCTGACGTCCTTCAAACCCCATCTCAGTCCAGGGGTTCCTCTTATCAAGATAGAGACAACACCACACTAATGTGGTATATCAGCAAACAGGGAGGGACCCAATCTTACCCTCTGTGCAGACTAGCCATGAACCTCTGGCTGACAGCCTCCTCCATGGGATTACGCCTAATTGTCCAATACCTACCAGGGATCAACAACACCTTGTCAGACCACCTAAGCAGAAACTTACTGGACCCCCACGAATGGCAGCTCCCCAGAAAATCTTTTTGCAAGTCATTCAGGAGTGGGGAACTCCGGAGGTGGATCTCTTTGCTTCGCACCTCAACCACCAACTGAAAAAATTCTCTACCAGTGAGTATCACCATCTAGCGTGGAAGGTGGATGCCTTGACCTTCCCCCTGGAACTCCCTCTTTGTGTACGCATTCCCTCTTGTGCCTCTTATTCCCAAGGTACTGATCAAGGTAAGGGAGGAGAGACCAAGCGCCACCCTCATTGCTCCAGATTGGCCCATACAGCATTGATACCCCTTACTGCACAGCCTGACATTGCAGCCTCCCAAGCAGCTTCCTCTGATGTCAGACCTTTTGACCCAAGTGTGTGTGTCTGTGTGTCTGTGTGTGTCTGTGTGTCTGTGTGTGTGTGTGTCTCTGTGTGTGTCTGTGTGTGTGTCTGTGTGTGTGTGTGTGTGTGTGTGTGTGTGTGGTACATCACCCAGACTGGCAGACTCTCAAACTGTCAGCATGGCTAATACTTTAAAAGCAAACAAGGGGCTCTTGTTAAGCAAACAGGTCCTACACATTATCACAGAGGCCAGAAGGCCCAACACCAGAAAATCTTATGCAGGGAAATGGAAAAGATTCTGCTCCTGGAGCCAGTCCAGAGGGGCAATACCTCACAACCTTCCATCCCTCTTATCCTGGACTACCTAGCTGAGTTGCTCAATAATGGCCTCTCCTTCTCCTATTAAAATCCATGCCTCGGTCATTTCGATACAGACCAGCCCCTCTTCTCACATCCTTTGATTTAACAATTCCTCAGAGGGGCTTCTAATATCAGCCATTCCAGAAAGCCACCCACACCAGCCTGGGACCTGAATTATGTTTTAGAAAAACTAACCTTACCACCATTCAAACCTGCTGCTTCAGCAGAATTGAGATACCTCTCCTGGAAGACTGCTTTCCTACTAGCTATCACCTCAACCAGAAGGGTTTCAGAACTTCAGGCACTCATGGCCGTTGAGCCCTTCATCATTTTCCATGCAGACTGAGTCTCCTTGAGGACTAATCCCTCCTTTATGCCCAAGGTGGTATCTGATGTGACCCTCAACCAGGCCATACATCTACCCACTTTCTTTCCTAACCCTCAAAACAAGGGGGAAAGAATTCTGCACTCACTAGATGTGCACAGACAGCTCAGATACTACCTGGACCGTACTAAACGCTTCAGAAAAACAGACCTCTGTCTTGTCAGCTTTGCCCCAGGGGCAGAGGGGAAGCCCATTTCCAAGCAAACCATTTCCAAATGGATATCGCACTGTATCCATGTCTGCTACAGACTACATGGGAAACCACCCCTAAGTCTATTCGTACCCATTCCACTAGGACAGCCTCCACTTCCACAGCATTCCACAGAGGAGTTGCCACCTGGACCTCTGTCCATAACTTTACGAAGCATTACCACTTGCCTCTTTTCTCTAAGGCTAGGGTAGGGTTTGCCTCTGCAGATGTTCATCGTGCATACAGCTGCAGTAATCACAGATGGGTTTTCAGCCGTCAGGCGGTCCCTCGGTCGGCCGAATTCCAAAGTCTTGGTCCGGCGTCGGTTGTTGTCGCCTACTCTTCTGACATCAGGAAGGCCAGAGTATATAAGACACAGCCGACGCCATGTTCTTCAGTCTTTTTTGCCGCGCGGTGCCCGAAGCAGAAGCAGTTCGCAAGTGCTGGTCGGCCAGCTCCTGAATTACGAAAAATATTTGGAACCGAAGTCTTCATTAAAGCTAAGTACCCCGTTGGGGAATCTTTTCTTGCCTCAGACCGATGTCAGAAAAAGTTAATAATTGTATTTCTTGTGGGAAGCAAATACCGCATAAGGATTTCCATTCCCTTTGCATACCTTGTTTGGGCCCAGACCACGGCCTCGGCTGTCGCTTTGCGCTACCTTCAATAAACGCACTATCAAGCGTCGGGCGGAGTTCGCCCAACACTTTTTTGGTAAAGCTTTTGATTATAAAATGTCGTCGGACACTCCGACTACCGTTTTATCCAAAAAACGCAAGGAAAAGGACCGCCAGGCGAGGCCCGCGGTCTCCACCGACACCACGCCGAAACAGGCTCCACGTGGTCCGGTTCTCAGTGAGACGCCTTTGCAGTCCCTGACTACCGACGACACTCCTTCGGCGGTGTCTTCTGTACCCGAGACCGCTGGTTCTTCGGCCCTTTCCCAGACTACAACCGAAGCCCCTGCTTATGTCGAGCCTACTAATGTGGACAGATCTACATCCACCCATGGTGTATTTAGGCCTTCATCCTCTTTCTCTATTAAGGCCTTTACTAAATCCAAAGCAGCCAGGCATCACACTAGGCCTGCTGCACAAGGCCCATCTCCTGGACCCATGCCTAAGAAACACATGCTTAAAATGGCTGAGGATCTTATCACTCTTATCAGAGGTTCTCAGGCCCCTCCGGACAAGAGACCCAGAGTGGAGGAAGAATCCCCCTCTTCTGACCAGGGATCCATTTTATCAGAGCATTCTGATGCTGAGGAACACTCTTATTCCCCTTTTGAGGATTCGGATGCAGAGCAGTCTATTCCTTCTGTATCCCCCCCTGAGGATTTTTCTTTTGGGGAAACCTTGCACACCTTGAGGGAACACTTCCACTGGGAAGGCCAAGACTTTTCAGACTCCAAGAAAAGGCTTAGGGAATTTCTTTGGTTACCTCAGCATAGACCTTTGGCTATTCCCCCTGTTTTGGAGGTACTGGATGATGTCTATTCGGAGGCTTGCTTTAATCCTGATTCACTGCCTCCTGCACCAGTTAAGCCTGATAGATATTACAGAGTACCTAGTTCTCATCAATTCCTCTACAAAGGCCATAATGCAGACCCCAAAACCATTTCTCAAGGCCCTAAGGGAATTAAGGCCTCCACTGCTAAGAATCCACTTCCTGCTGGAAGGGAATCTAGATCTCTAGAAAGGTGGGGTAAGAAGGTTTATACCTCGGCCACCCTAGCCATGAGGGCCTTAAACTGCCAGTTTCATATGATTAAATATCAACAGTTCCTGTTATCACAGTTAAAAAACAAAATGTCTCAACCTGAACAACCAGATTTAAAAGAGTTACAGGATATGATGCATAGTGCAGAACAAGTGGGTAAACACACTTTACAATGTGGTTATGATGCCCTAGAGGCCTCCAGTAGAGCGGCCGCTACAGGATCAGTCATTCGCAGACATGCATGGCTTAGGGAACAAAATCTGCCTGATCATTTGAAAGCAAAACTTCTTGATGCACCTTTACAAAAGGATGTTCTTTTTGGTACTAATGCTGAGGATATATTACGAAAAATGGAAGAGAAAGCCAAATCTATGCAAACTGTCAAAGCTTTCTTACAGGTCCAGCCACCACGATTTAGCAGGAATTGGCCATCAAAAAACTGGTCCTTTCCAGCCACTGACAAGCCCCAAAGAGGCAGATACAGACGCGGAAGGGGCAGAGGACAATCACAAGGGTCATATAGAGGCAGACAATGGCAATCTCCAACACCAAGAGGTGGTGAAGACAGTGCACAACAGTACAGGAAGCAAACTCAATGACTCCCTCATCTCCATGCCAAGCAAGATTCAGCTGGCAGCACCTTTGGGAGGGAAACTAGCACTATTTGCAAGCAATTGGCATATTGTCACAACAGACAAATGGATACTGGACATTATAAACAGAGGCTACAAATTCCAATTTCACACTCTTCCAAAAATGAGAGGCATGCCAAACCTACCACAAAATCAAAGGGTAGAGGCACAACTGCAGATTACAAAGCTCCTAAACATGAGGGCTATACAAAAGGTACCTACGCACCAACAAGGTCAAGGTTTTTATTCAAGGCTTTTCCTGGTACCAAGAAAAGGAACCGACTGGAGACCCATTCTGGACTTATCCATCCTAAACACATTTCTACTCGTACCAAAATTCAAGATGCTCACATTACAGCAACGTCTTCCCATGCTGGGCAAGGAGTTTTGGCTGGTAACATTGGACCTCAAGGAGGCATACCTGCATGTCCCAATCAGACAAAGCTGCAGAAGATACCTCAGATTTCTTGCAGGTTCAATCCACTATCAATTCTCTGCATTGCCCTTTGGCTTATCTACTGCCCAGAGTATTCACCAAGTGCCTGGCATCAGTGATTGCCTACTGCAGACTTCAAGGGATACAAATTTACCCTTATCTGGACGACTGCCTGATCCAAGCGGACAGAAAACATATACTACTGAAACATCTGGCATATGTGACACGGTTACTGCTTTCTCTGGGATACACCATCAACAAGGAGAAATCAAAGCTAACACCTTCTCAGAAAATAACCTTCCTGGGTGCCAGCTTGGACACAAACACCCAGATGGCATACCTTACGCCAGAAAAACAAGGGCAATTATCTCAGTACTTCAAAATACTAGCAAAAAGTACCAGGCTTACTGCAAGGAAAATCCTGCAGGCTCTGGGATTCATGGCATCTTGCATTCTTCTAATCCCATGTGCAAAGCTGCACATGAGGAAACTTCAATGGTACCTAAAAAATCTATGGTCTCAACACAGTCACAGCTTGGAAGCAAGTATTCCAATAATTCCCTGTCTACAAAAGGAATTCCTATGGTGGGCCCAAGCATGTCAAGTAAACACAGGCCTCCCATTCTGCAAGCCTCAAGCAGCACAAGTCATAACAACAGACGCCTCAGATTACGCCTGGGGGGCGCACATGAAGGACAGGTGCATTCAGGGCAGATGGCCCCAAAAAGAAAAGCACCTTCACATCAATCAAAAAGAAATGCTGGCAGTAATAAATGCAATCACAGCCTTCAAGGACTTCCTGCATCCAGGACAATTGCTCATAAGAACAGACAACACCACAGTAATGTGGTACATAAACAAACAAGGAGGAACTCACTCATACCCCTTGTGCAGACTAGCCATGACTCTTTGGAGCTTGGCTCTGGAAAGACAAATCGAACTTCAAGCACAGTACTTGCCAGGGATGGAAAACACACTGGCAGACACTCTGAGCAGAAATATGACAGATCCACACGAATGGAAGCTACATCCACAGGTGTTTACAGAGATAGTCCAAGCGTGGGGGAGGCCAGATATAGATCTTTTTGCCTCCCACAGAAACCATCAATTGAAAAGGTTTTGCTCAAGGACCTTCCATCCAAAGGCCTGGAAAGTGGACGCCCTTTCCTTCAGTTGGACAACTTGGACAGTTTATGCATTCCCACCTCTACCTCTTCTGCCCAAGGTACTTCTGAAAGCAAGAACAGACAAGCCGAGGATGATACTGATTGCTCCAGACTGGCCGAGGCAACACTGGTATCCACTCCTGAGGAGTCTAACACATACCCCTCCCTGGTCCCTGCCTCTAATACCTCTACTGCTGACGCAGAACAATTTCAAAACCCTTCACAGCCAGCTGAAAACACTCAACCTCGCTGCATGGAAAATTCCTTAACACCACATCAAACTCTACTCTCCAAGGAGGTGCAGGATGTCATTTTGGAGGCCAGAAGACCATCTACTAGAAAAGCTTACTCCGCAAAATGGAAGCGGTTTTGCTGTTGGAATGAGAAAAGAGGGCAGGACCCTAGAAAATTGAACTTGCCTCAGGTTTTACAGTACCTAGCTGAACTACTGAGCAGTGGACTTTCATTTTCCTCAATCAAAATACATGCCTCAGCAATTTCTGCAGAATTCAACACGGAACCCCCTTTATTCTCACACCCACTCTTACGACAGTTCCTCAGAGGGGCTAAGAACATAAGACCTCCAAGGAAACAACCAATACCAGCTTGGGACCTTAATTACATACTAGAAAAATTGACATTGCCTCCCTTTGAACCTGCTGCTTCAACAGATTTACAATATTTGTCCTGGAAAACAGCTTTCCTTCTGGCCATCACTTCAGCTCGTAGAGTTTCTGAGCTACAGGCCCTCATGGCGGTGCAGCCCTTCCTCATCTTCCATCAGGACAGGGTTTCCCTTCGTACCAACCCTTCTTTTATGCCTAAAGTGGTATCTAGGGTAGCCTTAAACCAAGCCATACACCTTCCTACCTTTTACCCTAACCCTCAAAGCAAAGGGGAAAAGCTGCTTCACTCTTTAGACATCCATAGGCAGCTATGTTACTATTTGGACAGAACAAAGTCCTTCAGGAAATCAGACCAACTCTTTGTGTCCTATGCTGTGGGGGGTCCAGGGAAACCTGTTACCAAACAGACCATTTCCAGGTGGATTGGTCACTGCATACGCTTTTGTTACTCCTATCATGGGAAACCGGTCCCTACTGGTATCAGATCTCACTCCACCAGGGCCACAGCCACCTCTACAGCCTTCCTCAGAGGTGTGCCTACTAAAGATATCTTGGAGGCAGCCACTTGGAGTTCTGTACATACCTTCACAAAACACTACCATCTGCCCTTATATTCCAGAACAAGAGCAGGCTTTGCCACTGCTGTTTTGCAGGGCATTCTAGCTCAACCCAGTTCCTTATAGTACCTACCACCCTATGCATAGCTTTGGGACTCTACCCATCTGTGATTACTGCAGCTGTATGCACGATGAACATAGTACAGTTTTGTACCTACCATAAATGTAGATGTTCGAGTGCTAATACAGCTGCAGTACAGGTTTCCCACCCTCCTTCCCCACTTGGTAAGGCCATGGGGCCTGAATACCTCTTCATACCTGCTGACTGGGTTATCCTGCTATGTTTTATTTGCTTACATTTGTGGATTAGCTTTATTTATGTATTGCCTTCCTTTTGGGGGGCACCTGACATCTGGGGCAAGAAAGACTGAAGAACATGGCGTCGGCTGTGTCTTATATACTCTGGCCTTCCTGACGTCAGAAGAGTAGGCGACAACAACCGACGCCGGACCAAGACTTTGGAATTCGGCCGACCGAGGGACCGCCTGACGGCTGAAAACCCATCTGTGATTACTGCAGCTGTATTAGCACTCGAACATCTACATTTATGGTAGGTACAAAACTGTACTTTCTACAGGGCATGCTGATCCATGCTTAGGTCTCTAACTAATCCTCTAACAGTGAAACATAAAGAACATAGTACAGTTGTGTACACTTAATGTAAGTGTAGATGTTCGAGTGTATTCACTGTTGCAGTCCTGGTTTCCCTCCCTCCTTCCCCCTTATATCTTCTTTCCTTAGGGGGACATAAGCTTTTCACGGTGGCTTTTAGCCACCAGGATCACTTTATCATATTTCCTTGTGCTTCTGATGGGTTAGGGCAAGAAAAACTGATGTAATGGCGTCAGCTGCCTTGCTTTATAGGACTGACGACCTGACGTCAGCCTACAGGTGCCAGCAGCCTACGCAGAAGAGCATTGACTCTGGTATTCGGGCCGGCCGAGGGCTACCACAGCAGGGATAACCCACAGGTGATGACTGCAACAGTGAATATACTCAAACATCTATATTTATGGTAAGTGTACTCAACTTTACTTTCTGTGCCTTGCCCTTTGGACTTTCTGCTTCACCAAGGGTCTTCACTAAATGCCTAGCTCCTATGGATTGCCCACTGCAGACTTCAGGGTATACACATTTTTCCTTATCTGGATGACCTCCTCCTTCTAGCTACCCCACAGAAGAGATGGAATTGAAACATCGCCCTTACCATCAATCTTCTACAAAGTCTGGGGCTCAACATAAACTTAAATCGGTTTTCACCCCTTCACAGGATCAGATTTTCCTGAGGTGTGAAAAACCAACATATGAAGGTTTCTCTACCTTCATAAAAGGCACAGGACCTCACCCTTTACTTCAGAAATCTTCTGGTTCACCACATTACAGCCAGAGTGTTTTCATGGTCTTGGGCCTCATGGCTTCCACCATTCCAATGCTCCCCTTTGCCAAACTCCACATGAGAAAATGACAGTGATATCTAAAGTCAGTTTGAATGCAACACCAGCACCCCCTAGAATTCTCCAGTCCTCTCATTCCCTGTCTGATGTGAGAACTTCAGTGGGGGATACATCGTATCCCTCAGCCCAGGGCTCCCCTTACACCCTCTTGCTGCACGTCAAGAGATCTTCGCAGATGCCTCAGACATAGGGTGGGGAGCAACCTTCGGGCACCTGAAAGCACAAGCGGTCTGATCTCCCTCTCAACTGAAGGAACACATCAATATAAGGGAGATGAGAGTGCTGCTACTGGCCATGCGAACCTTCCATCCCCTGTTCCAACCAGGACCTTTAAAGTTATTTACAGACAATATTATAGTTCTCGAGTATGTGAACAAACATGGGGGACGAAATCCTATCTGTTATGCAGGCTAGCTGTTCAGGCTTGGGAGCTTGGCAGTACAATTCCAGGTGACCCTCCAGACAGCGTACATCCCATCTTCACAGAATTGTGTGGCAGATTGCCTGAGTATGTCCCAAACACATCCGGTGAATGGAAGCTTCAAAGGGATGTGTTTCTGGACATTCTCCACCAGTAGGGTATTCCTCAACCAGACCTGTTTGCCTCCCACATGAACAGACGGCTTCCACACCTTTGTGCCAGAGAGCTTCCCCCTCTGGTCTGGAAAGTGGACCCGTGTTCTTTCTCTTAGAAGGGGATGTTTCTGTATCTATTTTCTCTCTCTTCCCTCATTCCAGAACTCCTGTCCAAAATCCAGCAGGACAAACCAAAACTCTTGCTGGTGACTCCCTTCTGGCCAAGACAGCACTGGTTCTCTCTCCTCCTGCATTTAGTCAAGGGCAGTCACCACAAGATACCTCACAGAGTGGACCTTCTCACACAAAACAGAGAGACCCTCATCTATTCCCACTTGTCGACTCTCCAGTTCACCCTGTGGGTGGTAAGAGTACTAACTCCTTTCAGACACTTGTTCTCTGAGGATGTGCTTACAGTCCTGCAGAAGGCCAGGAAACCAAATACCAGAAAATCTTATTTAGCCAAATGGAAGAAATTTTCAATCTGGTGTCTGAAACAAAACCAGTCCCCATTGACAGTGGAAATTCCCCTGGTTTTATCTAATTTGTGTGATTTGCTCAACACTGACTTAGCTTACTCGTCAGTGAAAGCCCATATGTCAGACATATCTGCCTGTCTACCTCTTTCTCCCACCTTAGCTAGCACATTTGAGGCTAAACAATTTCTTAGAGGTGTTGTACACATTAAACCTCTCAGGAAACTTATTCCATCTCCCTGGGACCTTAACTTTGCTTTGGAAAAGGTGACTGTCCACCCTTCGAGGCAGCTTCTTCAGCTACTCTACAGTACTGTTCCTGGAAAACTGTTAATCCTAGCCTTAACGTAAGCCAGACTAGTGTCTGAGCTACAGGCCCTTATGATAGCTGCACCCTTTCTTGTCTTCCACAAGGGCATGGTTTCCCTATGCACAAAACCCTCATTTATGCTTAAGGTAGTCAATGACCTGTCTTTAAATCAGTCCATCCACTTTCCTACCTTTTCCCTTTCCCCAAGAACCCTAGTGAGAGGGTGTTCCATACTTTAGATGTCCACCGACAACTTAGATTTTTTTAGACAAAACCAAAGCTGTTAGAAATTCAGGTAAGCTTTTTGTTTCTTACCACCCCAGGGCCCTGTGGCAGGCTGTGTCCAAGCAGACTGTTTCTTCCTGGATTTCCAAAACTAGTACCTTTTGCTACACTCACCATGGTAAGACTGACCTTTCCTGTGTACAACTCACTCCACCAGGGCTGTTGCCTCATCTGAGGCCTTTTTCAAGGGACTGGATCATAATTCAGTTCTTGAACTACATGGACCTCAGTTCATACCTTCACCAAACACCACAAATTAGATGGGATCTCTAAATCTAGATTCGGGTTTGCCAGAGCCGTACTGCATGGGTTCCTGGAAAGCTCCTCGGCTGCTTGCTCCCTTACTTCATGAGCTTTGGTATTGTCCCTCATGTAATAGTACTGCAATAGATGAATAGAAGGACATGGTATAGTTGTGTAAAACCTTAGCATAATTATAGATGTCCTTCTCTTCATTGTTGCAGTATTCCTATTCCTCACTCCTTCCCCCTGGCCTTGCTTCTTGGATGATTCTTAACCTACTTCCTTAGGCATTCCTCCTGAGGCTGTCAGTTCTGAGGATGGTGCATGCGTACATTACTTTTATGGCTGACATCCCATCGCAGCCTACGTGTGACATACCACACATCCTACAGCAGTAAAAGTCTTTTGTATACTGACTGGCGGGCTGCCTATGGCAGTGAACTTCCTCAAGTAATGAATGCTGCAACAGTGAAGAGAACGATATCTCTCGTTATAGTAAGATTTTACGCACCTGTTCTGTGTTAGATAACAAGGCCATGAAATTATTGATAGATTTAATAGAGATTGTAAAATTTGCCTTCAAAGTATAAGAAGTTATGTAAAACAAATAGGTGAAGGATGTGGCAGTGGGTGCAGATTGCGCCTCCATTTAGACCAACCTAGTGATGTTTTCATGGGAGAAAAAAAGAAGCTATGCACTTACCATAATGTTCCGTCTGTGTTGTCCATCTTCATTTATCCTTGATCTGTGGGTTCGGTTCTGAATATTGGAAGCAACTCAGCTGTTACTACCGCCTGCAAGGATCAGAAAATCTTGAGCTTAAGTCCTAACCCGAATGCTCCTCTCCCAGTTACTTCAGATTGAGTTTACACACAGAAAAAGACAGAAATTATAATCCTAATAATACCTTCATGGAGACCATATCTGGCTTCATGGGTGAAAAAATTAATACCTAGGGCCATAAATCATTCCACTAAGAGTTCTGAAAGGAAGAGGGGTGGAGGGTGGGGAGTCGAGGATAAATAAAGATGGACAACACTGATGGACCTGTATAGGAAATATACAACTTTTTCATCTGATGTCAGTCTTCATTTGTTCCTTGATCTGTGGGACAGAATCCCCAGCTACCATAAATCTTGTGAGGACTCATGGAGGGATATTCCTGAGCACCATAGAACCAAATGATTCTCTTCCCCTAGAGACCAAATCCAATTTGTAATGAGTAATAGCTGCACAGATATTGTCCATGGAAGCTTTAGATTGGAACATCGCTGAAGTAGCTACTGCTCTGGTAGTGTGTGTCTTACCAGGCCCAGGTAATTCAACTTTCTGTATATAAAGGAAATACAATCTTTTAGCCATGTAGATAAAGTGACTTTGGTAACTGGCTTGCCCATTTTAGTACTTGCAAAAGAGACAAATAGCTGATCAGACTTCTTTATGTCTTTTGTTCTACATAATTGTATACGAATGTCTAATAAATGCAAACAGTACTCTCCTTGGTTTGTGTAATTGGGAAAAATACTGGTAGATTGATTGCCTGATTGATATTCTTTTTTAACACCACCTTTGGCAAAAAGGAAGGGATTGTTTCTCAGTGAAATCCTGTCTTTGTGGAATATCAAATAAGATGGTTTGCAAGATGAAGCTTGAATTTCAGAAATCCGTCTGGTAGAAGTGATTGCTACCAAAAGTATAATTTTCCAAGACAAGAATTTCAAGTCACAGCGGGCTCAAAGGGGAATTAACTACTGTTTGTAACACTAAGTTTAAATCTCAAAGTGTATATGCATTCTTATATGGGGGTTTAACATCAAGGTCCCTTTTTAAAAAAAATGCTTTGAAAAGACTATGAGAAATTAAAGAAAATTCTTTAAACCCATTATGAAAATTTGAGATAGCAGCTAGTTGAAACTTGATGGTAGAGGAAGAGGCCTCTGCTTCAAACAGTAAAGCTAAGAATGCTAAGACTTTATCGATAAGAGCAGAGAAGGGGTCAGTGTTGTTCTCACGAGCCCAGAAGGAAAATCTCTTCCATTTACTATTGTAGAATTTTCTGGTGGAAGGCTTGTGGGAGGCCAAAAGAATCCTACGAACTGGGAAGGAAGTTTATTATGCCTGGCAATCAGTGGAACTGGAGAAGCCAAGCTGTGAGCTTGAGGTTTTGAAGGTTTGGGTGAGCTAATCTCTCGGGATGGGATAGGAGAAATGGATCTGGGTCTAGAGTCCATGGTTGTTGAAACAGGTAAGGCCAGAGAAAGGGGAACCAAGTCTGTTGAGGCCAGAAGGGAGCAATGAAGTTTACTTTGCTCTTCAGCCTGATCGCTTTCTTTAGAAATTGAAGAGTTAATGGGAAGGGGTGAAAAAGGATACCAGAGTCCAGAGGGTCAGTCTTGCAGGAGGGCATCTCTCAGGGATTCCCCCTGAGGGGGGACGAGGGCAAAGTAGCTGCTGCACTTGGTGTTCAGGGGCGATGCAAAAAAGGTCGCAGCAAGGCTGTCCCTAGTAATGAAAGATCTTTTTCGCCATTTTGGGAATGAGAGACCCACTTGTGAGGTAGAAGAAAACATCTGCTCAGTTTGTCGGCTGTCACATCGGATCTCCCCGGAATATGAGTTACCAGAAAGAGGTTGGAAGAGATCACCCATTGACAGACTGAGTGCTTCTTAACAAAGGGGGTATAACTTGGTTCCTCCCTGTTTGTTGATGTACCAAATTACTGACATATTGTCTGCTTGAATCATAATTGTTCGTAGAGATTGAGTAGTTTGAAAGGCCTGCAGTGCTAAAAGCACTGCCCTCAGCTCTAGAACAGTGATATGCAAGCTGTCCTCCATGGGGGAATAAGTGCCTTAGACCATCTTGCTCAGTTAATGCCCCCCACCCCATCTGGGAGGCTCCTGTGGTCACTGTGGCTTGGGGGTGATATGGAAGAAAGGGACTACCCAGAAGAATTTCCTTTGATTGGATCCACCAAGCTTAGGTCTTCCTTACAATGGTTGGTAATCAAAATCTGGTGTGAAAATTGTTTAATACAGAATGGACCACTGAGATACTAGATGCCATTGCAGAATTCTTATAATATCTCGCTTGGAGGCTAAAGTCATGGTTGCCGCCATCGAACCTAGAACTTGCAGAACTGGTTATGTGGGTAGTGTTCTGCTTCTGATAATTTTTTTACTTGGTTTTTGGTCTTTTACAATCTAAGGTAAGGTAGAGAGGCTATGCAAGCATTGGTATTTAGTACTGCTCCAATTAATTCTATATTCTGAGTTGCAGTTAGGTGTGATTTTTTTGAATTTATGGTAATTCCCCAGGTTGATGCAGGTCTGGAGAATGTTGTCTCTTGCTTGTTCTAGAAGATGCCTGGTGGGAGCGGTAATGAGCCAGTTGTCTAGGTATGGAAGCAGCTGGAATCCATGCACTCCCAAGTGAGCTGCTACTACAGCCATGTACTTGGTGAACACCCTGGGGGCTGTGGTGACATCAAAGGGCAGGACTCTGAACAGGCAATGACTGGCTCCTACCCAAAAGCGGGGAAATCTCCTGGAGCACTTGGTCATTTTGATGTGGTAGTACGCATCATGGAGATCTGTAGAGCACATCCAAATGTCTGTCCCTAAAAACGGGAGAGTAGACTGAACTGTGACCATCTGGAATTTTGTTTGTTGAACCGATTTGTTCAAAACACTTTGAACAACAATTGGTCTCCAGTCCTCTGTCTTTTTTGGCACTAAAAAGAATCTTGAGTAAATTCCAGATGCTTTCTGGTCTGGTGGGATCTCCTGGATGACCTTTTTTTTCCTGTCAGTTTCTGAATTTCTAGCACTGCTGGTTCCCACTGACCGGATGGAACGTTGAGGATTTTCTTGCAACTTTTTGGGGAGGTAGAAGGAAGGGTATGGAGTAGCCTCTGGTCATAATACTCTGCACCTAAACATCGGAAGTAATCTGAAGCCAGGTGTGTCAGTGCAGGGATAAGCATCCCCTGATGCCCTCCAGAGTAAGGCAATTGGGCCTTCTTTCAGGAGCGCTGGTAGAGTTTGCCAGGAAAGGTATCTCTGGAACCCTGATTTTGTGGGCCACGTCTGCTGTGTGGATGGTGTCTTCCCTTAAAGCTCCCCCATCTGCCCCTGAGGGAGAGCCACTATCATATGTGCTTTGGAAAGGACCTCGGGACTTTCTGAACCACATTTTTCCACTCCGCTGGTTCCTTGAAAAGGATGACTGAGGAGTAGCGAAACATATGCCCACTGCAGAAAGGGTCTTTCCATCCTTTTCACACCTGGACAATGTTTCTCGAACTTTAGGGCCAAAAAGGGACAATCCATCAAAGGGGACATGGATGAATAAAGACTTGAATGGCTTTGCAAATTTGCACAACAGCATCCAGGCATGTCTCCTTATGGCTACACCAGATCCTGCTGCTCTCGTCATCCTTTAGGCTGCATGTGCTTATATGAGCCTTATGGACGAATTGGAAATGGACTCTAGTGTGGCCAACTGAGAAGCAGCCTTGTCTTGGACTTCATCAGATACGGCTCCTGCCAGTGTATCTGATAACTCGTTAATCAGATCCCTCTGGAGTCTGGTAAAGTGTGCCATAAAGATCAAAGACTGCACTGCAAAGGTCTATGAAGCATAAGCCAGCTTTCCAAACATATCCATTGCCTGAGACTCTATTGGGAGGATGGATAGTGGAACTCTCCTTTGCCACTTCCTTTTTTGTGGCCACTGCTACCACCATGGCATCTACCGGTAATCCCTTTGCCCAAAACTAATGGTCCTCTGGTGCAGTTAAAATTTTGTTTGGCCTCTTGAGGATAGGTGGTTTGGTGTCAGGAACCTTCCACTCCCACTGCAAGATCAACTTAATAATCTTATCAGCAGGGGGAGTAACCCAAGAGTGAGATGTTTGAGTGCCGAAGGCCTGCAGGTACACTGATTCCTCTGAAGAGAGCTTTTGGGATGTCCAGCCACCCTTCTATTTAAGGATCTCAAGGATCTGAGATTAAGGATCTCAGCTCTGTGGCTAGGCACAAAATTAATACCAAGCCTGATTTGTCTGCGTCCCTTAAACTGTGGATATCAATACCCTTAATAAATTATCTTGACTGTCAGGAACTGGATGCACCCTCAAGTTCATTAGTTCATCTCCAGATTCAGCCATGCGTATAACTCAACTTGAACAACCACAAACCAAAGAACACCAATTTGAAAAATAAACTTCTTTTAAAAGTCATTAGAAAAAAATAAAAAGTTGCAGCATGTAGTGGAGTCTACAAGCAATGAGAAGACATGAGAGTTACCTTATAAACTTAATGAACATTTAGAACAAAGCCATATAACTACCTCAGGAAAGAATTCAAAAAACGGGCAGAGCAGAAAAAAGACGAAAAGATGTTTAATTTCAGAGAACTGCTGAAACCTTTTCAACCTTCGAGATATGCAGTTAAAATGGTTAATTTATTGAATTTTGATTTAACTGCTGAATGTTACAGAATGCTCAGGCTTGGTATTAATTTTTTGCCTAGCCACAGAGCTGATTTGGCAGGAACTTTGCTGCAACTCAGATTGTTTATTCATAAGTTAAATTTAAATTATTTGTTAACAGATGTTGCCTCATACTTTTAGGAAACATTCTGTGTACAATCCTAGTTTAGTACTATTAAAATATTTGAGAAAGTGTGTGAAAAAGAAATTAGAGAAGCATTGATTGCATCTAAAAAAGCAAATTTAAATTTTATAGCTGAAGTTAAAGCATTTTATGAGTTGCATGCTAAAAAGGATTTATGGTTCATGAGAGCCGACAAAGGAGGAGGGCTGCTTGTTATAAATGAGCTAAAATACAAAGAAACTATGTTTGGTATGTTAAAAAATAGAGATGAATATTTAGAAGTTAATATAGGTGTAATGCACAGAAGTTATAGTTTAATTAAAAGTTAATTGTATTAACTTTTGATGAATGGTTATATCACTTTTGTCTCCAAAATTAGGTGTCCTTTTTGAGATGCCTAAATTGCATGAAGATTCTATTAATCATCCATTTCGTCCTGTTGTATCTCTACATAATAATATTTGTGATGGCACTGCTTTATACCTAGACAGCCTGTTTAACCCTTTAGTACAGAATTCAGAGTCGTATTTAAGAGACTCTTGGGATCGTCTTGTTAAATTAAAAGATTTTAATATTAATTATGATTATAAGCATGAAAACATCAATTTCATTACTGTAGATGTTAATTCATTGTTTATATATACACTGTGTCTGTATTTAGCAAATTACACCATCTTTTTATCTGACATGGTATACATTTTTGTTGTATTTTAATGGAAACTATTGTGGAAAATAATTATTTTGTTTTTGACAAAAAAAAATTTATGCAGCTTCAGGGAGTAGCAATGGGGGCCAGTGTAGCCCCATCCTTTGCCAATTTGGTATTAGGGTGGTGGGAACAAGAGTTAGTTAAATGCTCATTTTTTAAACAAGTAGTGTTATACAAACGTTTTGTGGATCACCTCTTTTTTTATTGTAGATGTGAAGAGAGAGAGAGGTTTATAGAAGAACTAAACAAAACTTCCGATTATTTAAAGTTTAAAATTGGTGGATTTGATAGACATATATATTTTTGGATGTTGATTTAGAGTGGGACATTTCTAATAAGGAGATGAATAGTAAGATTTTTAGGGAAGAGATGTTTTCGAATAACTATTTACACTTTAAAAGTGGCATTAGAAGTATGCCAAAAAAAGAGGAGTTTTATTTAAACTAATTTTAAAAGGAGGTTATACTTCAGACATAAAGAAAATGAACAATAGTGATTGGAGCCCAGCTTTTAAATTGGATATGTCATTTGACTCTGGGGTCATTAAGGATATCGTTAAAATGTAACTGGAAAATATTATAGAATGGTCAGGAGTTGTGGAATACACAGTGTTAACAGCCTAACTTTGTATATTATAAAACAAGAAGTTTTAAAACTATGGTAGAAAAGTCTGACACTGCAGTTAGTCCTTTACAGATGGCAAAGGAGATAGGCATGTACACTTGTGGTGTATGCAGTGTTTGTAGGTTTATTTATGTTACCAAGTATATTTATTTGGATAGTTTAGATTTTACAATTTATTTAAAGGAGAGGTAGTCTTGTAAAACCATTGGTTTAGTTTATATTGCTTTGTGTTCGGGTTGTTCCAGCTATTATATTGGCATGACCACATGTAGTTTGGAAAAACATACAAAAAAAACATCTTTATAGCATTAAGGTTAAGGAAAGAAATAATCTCTTACATAAACATTCAGTAGTTTGTTCCAACTACAAGAAATATTTATTTTCAGTTATAGAGCGCATTTCATTTGACTTAAGGGGAGGGAATTTTAAAGACAAATTGGAAGCAGTAGTCGCAAGGTGGCAAATGAAATCATGTCCTTACAAAGCCCCAGGGTTAAATGAAAATGTAAATATAAAATGTTATCTGATGATGTTAATCTTCATTCATTCCTTACTGATGGGTGTTGGTTCCGTCCTTGAAACCAAGTCAGCCGTTAACACCAAGCTCGTGTCAGCCAAAAAACTCTCGAGCTAAGCCTTTACCTATAGTGCCCCTCTCCATATTACCTTAGATCTCTTTTGCAGCATATGAAACAAGACATAAAAGGCCAGCTCTCAGCTAAGTCAAATTCTTTCTTGTCAGAAGTTTCTCACTTAGTTTGTCATTTTCTTAAAACTGTAATTTTTTCTTTTATTCGTATATATTTTTATATTTTTTGTAATGTGCGTGTCTCTCTCCCATTTTCCCTTTTCTACATAGCAAAGTTGGTTCTCTTTGCACCATCGCTGGTACAGGCCTTTTCCTTTTACCCTCTGGGTGCTTAACTTACCATTGCTGGTATTTAACCCTTTTCTAGTTAAAAAAAAAAAAAAAAAACTTTAATCTAAATTTCATACTTATATAATTATAACTTCCTGTCTGTTTGTTTAGATTTTCCTGCCTGTTTTTTTTTGTCTGGATATGTCTGATAAAAAGGTACTATGGCCATCAACCAATGTGATCAGTGTAGTAGAAAAATGCCCAATATGGATAACCATACTTCTTGTGTTTATTATTTATGGGTCCCTCACCTTTCTGTGAAACGCCCTTGTGAGATCTGCAAAGGGTTTAGCTTCCGTACGCTAGCAGAGCAAAAAAATAAACTAATGTTGAAAGGATTGTTGAAATCCTTTTTCATGGAAGCTATCTCTGAGTCGGAGGGCTCACCCCCTCCCAAGAGAGAACACAAAAAGAGAAGCAAATCATTACTCTCCTCTCCTCATGATGCTGAAACTAAGTAATCTGAACAGAGACAGAAAGTCCCTAAACTAGCATCATCTTCAGCTCTGAGGCCTAAACCTCCGACCTTGGCACTATCCCCGGTTCAAAGACAGCAACCAGCTTCGGTTCCATCTTCTTCTGTGGCATCTGTGACTACACTGACAACGGCACTGACCATTACTAAAACTTCGGCACCAACTCACCTTTCTGCACCAACAATAGTCGTCCCGGAACCGGTCATTTCCTCCATCCCTGTATTTCATATTGGTCTTTCGACCTTTGTGCTGAAAGGTGAAATAAGCTCCCGGATCAGATATTCTTCCTTGGTGGATCCATTTGTTGCCCAGCAGTATAGCCCTTTCTTAGAGCGCTCCTCTCTTCAACTTCGGGGATGTCTATGTGATTCTCCAAGAGTCTTTCAGAACTGGAAATAGTGAGGCTCGTGAATCAACTCTTGGCACCCAGAGGAATATCAACTCCATCCAAACCCTCCCTCCCACTCGGAGCGGAGGGATCTTATCCAAGGACTCCACAATATTTTCCTCTTTTGACCTCCTTGAAGGTTTCGGAGCACTCATCACCAACACCAACCCCGGTTCCAGCTTCTTCTGTACCAGTGGTAGATCATACCACGGTACCGGAGCGTACCCTTTGGCCTTTGACTCTCCCTGAGCCAGGCCTTCCTCGGGACCGAGACTGGTCTGTCAGCACCGTGTTTCCTGGCACGGCGTATCCTTTTCGCATATCTGCCACGGTTCTGGTCACCTTGACAGAGCCGTCTCCTCCAATGGCTCCCTCCGTGGTGGTGGGTTCTTCAGAGCGGGGATTGACCCCGTTCCCGAGGTTGCCTTTCTCGGTTCCGGGCTTCCACCACTCTTTGGGGAGGACCTGCTTTCCAAGTGATGGAGAGGGCTCTGGCCTCTCAGCCTCTCAGTTGGTTCCTTCGGCGTCAAAGACCCATCATCTCCCGTCCTCTGAGACACAGTTGACACAGCCCACTACTAATGGACACCAGGCTCGGGAACCTCAAGACATCTGTCAGCAAGGTTCCCCTTCTGCAAGATCCTCTTCGGATGCTCTCTGTGAGGAGGTTCCTCGCAAGAGATTGTGCATGAGGAAGCATGTGGATTCCCCAGAGGAATCCTTGACCGAAGATACGAACTACGAGGAAGGGGAAGAGTACCCACAATCACCCCCTGATGATGTCTCCTTTGCAGACATCTTGGAAATCCTGAAACAGTGGGGTGATTGGAAGTCTGCTACCCCTTCCTCCGAGGAGTCCGTATTCGTGCAGGCTTTCCAAGCCCGGCCCTCTACTTCCTGGGTGACCCCGCCTGTAGATGAACTCGTACAGCTCGCATGGAATAGTCCTGATACCATTGAACCCATCTCCTGGAGGCTAGACAGAATTCTTTCACCCCTTGAGAATAACCCTCACTGGTCCAAGGGCCTTCTGGTAGATGCTATGGTTGTGGCGGTGGCCACTAAAAAAGAGCTCGCTGAAGAGAGCACTACTGTCCATCCCCCAAACAAGGAGTCTCGGGCGATACACAGACTTGGGAACCAGGTGTATTCTTCAGTGACTTTTGCCAGCCGTTCCTGAATTATCTGGCACATTTTGCTCGGCCTCAGAGAGACCTGATTACCGAACTCTCAGAAACCCTGGCAGAAGCAGTATCTGATGAGGTACAGGACAAAGTTGCCTCACAGCTTGCAACCCTGGAATCCATCTCTAATTCGTCCATGAGGTTGATTTCGCACTCTACTGAAGGGGCGGCTAGAGCAGCTGGTGCAGTCGTTACAAGGCATCATGCCTGGATGCATCTGTGACTTCACAGACCCTTTTAAGTCTTCCTTCATTAATGCCCCTGTCGAGGCCTCATCTCTCTTTGGCCCAAAGGTAAAAGATGCTTTAACCAGGTGTGAATAGGGCAGTAAGACGTTGTCTGCAGTGGGCGTACATTTTTTCACACCACAAAGATCCTATTCCAGGAATCGGAGGAATGGAAAGATGTGATACAAAAAATCCCAAGGTCCTTTCCGTGACACACGTGGCAAGTCCCCCCCCCCTGGGGTAGAAGGGGGAGCTCAACTGGAAGATGCCCCTTCAGAGGCAGAGGGGGAGATCCGCGTAACCAGAGATTCAGAGATTCTCTCTCTGGACAGTCCTACCAGCGCTCCTGAACAGTCAGATTGCTTACCTCTGAAAGCAGTCGAGGGTCGTTTTTCTCTACACCATCTTGCCTGGCAAAAAATAACCTCAGATTCATAGGTGCAGATGATAATTACCAGAGGTTATTATATTCCCTTCAATGTTTTCCCAAAGCCTTTAAGGTGTATTCCCGACGTACCACCCAGTCAAAGGGAATCAGCAGTTCTAGAAATCCAAATGCTGCTTCAAAAAGTCATCCAAACAGTCCCTCCAGACCAAATAGAATCTGTTTTTTACCCAAGATTATTTTTAGTGCCTAAGAAAACAGGGGACTGGAGGCCAATTCTGGACCTCAGCATCCTAAACAAATTTGTTCAACAAGAGAAATTCTGGATGGTCACGGTACAGTCTATACTCCCCTTCCTGGGCAAAGATGATTGGATGTGCTCTGTAGATCTTCAGGATGCGTATTACCAGATAAAAAAGGACAAGTGCTCCAGAAGATTTCTCCGCTTCTGGCTAGGAGCTAATCACTGCCAATTCTGAGCACTGCCCTTTGGTCTCTCCACAGCCTCCAGAGTGTTCACCAAATGCATGGTAGTGGTAACAGCTCACTTGAGACTGCAAGGATTCCGGGTGTTTCCATATTTAGACTATTGGCTCCTCACCACCCCAACCAAGCATCTACTAGTCTCAGCAATCCATTTCACCCTATGTCTCTTGAAACAACTAGAGATAACGGTAAACAAGCACAAATGCAAACTAATCCTTTCTCAAAGACTGGAGTTCATAAGGGCAGAATTCGATACCCAGTCTTGCCTAGTCTACCTCCCTCTTCACAGGATACAGAGACTCAGATCGCAACTCCGAGTGATAGGACAAAGTGCCACTTCGAACTGTCCTTCAACTACTAGGTTCCATGGCAGGATATGTAACGATGGTCCCACTGGCAAGTCTGCACAAGAGGCTTCTTCAGTGGCTTTTACTAACACAATGGTCCCCTTTGAATCTCCCCATGACATTTCAGATCAGGATAACAAATTGCTGAAAACAAGACTTACATTGGTGGATGAAGCCAGAGGAGAATCTATGGAGTCGACCTTTCTCTCCTCCTCAGCCCAAAGCCATAGTGAACACGGATGCCTCCCTGATCGGGTTTGGGGGGGGCGCTACCAGGGAAAGACTGTCCATGGCACTTGGTCATCCATAGATGCCAATCTGCATATCAGTGTTCTAGAACTGAGGGTGATGCTTCTAGTGTTGCAAGCATTTCAATCTGGTGTCCCTTCAGGAACAATTGTCATCCAGTCCGATAACGTCAGTAGTCTGGTACATCAGTAAACAAGACGGAACCAAGTCCTACCCGTTGTGTCGAGAGCCCATGAGAATTTGGCAGTGGGCGATAACTTCTGACCACTTTCTGATAGCAGCACACTTTCCTGGGAACTCCACTGTGTTTGCAGACAAGTTGAGCAGATGCATTCTCCTGCCTCACTAGTGGTCCCACAATCCTGTAATAGCGAAGAAGATTTTCAGTCCCTGGGGCCAGCCCTGCTTTGATCTATTTGCATCCCCCTCAAACCACAAATGCAGCAGCTACTTTACCCTAATCCCCTCGAAGCGGGAGTCCCCGAGAGACGCTCTTGTACAAGATTGGCCCATGGGACTTTTTTATGCCTACCCACTAATACCACGGATTCCCCAATTTTTAATGAAGGCCCGTCGGTTGAAAAGCAGAGTGATCCTCATTGCCTCCTACTAGCCATGACAAATGTGGTTCCCCTTCCTTTGGCCTCACCTACTACAGCAACGTTTGATTCTGGATTCAACTCCGGAACTACTATCACATCCACAGGGACTGACATATCCGAATTTATTTAACCTCAAGCTGACAGCTTGGTTCCTCCACTTCCAGTGATTGCCAGGCAGAACAACTTGTCGTCCCCTGTCCATAACATCCTTCTGGCTTCCATTAAACCATCCACCAGGAAGCTGTACTTAAGCAAATGAAAGATATTCATTATGTGGTCTCACGAAAAAGTGATAAAGCCCTTCTCGGTGCTACTATCAACAGTTTTAGATTACCTATCTAATCTCCTTCAATCGAGAGCTGCAGCTTCTTCAGTTAGAGTACACCTTGCAGCAATTTCTAACTTCCACAATGGTTTCGAAGACTCATCCTTAATCTCTCACCATCTCTGTAAAAGGAAATTTTATACATTAGACCCCCTTCAAATAACCGATTGAGCCATGGAATTTGACATTGGTTTTACAAGCCTTGACTTGTCCTCCTTTTGATTTTGCTGCCAATTGGGACTTAAAAATTTTAAACTGGAAAACCTTATTCCTAGTGGCCATTACTTCAGTGAGATGAGTTTCTGAGTTACAGGCATTATCTATTAAATGTCCTTACGTGATCTTCCATAAGGACATAGTATCACTACAGACTAATCCCTCCTTTTTACCTAAGGCTATCTCTGATTTGACAGTTAATCAAATGATTTATCTACCAGTTGTCTTTCCAAATTTCTGAAAGGAGAGTGTACATTACATTTGCTTGTTGTGCACAGACAGTTTTGTTTTTATCTTGACAGATTTAAATCCATACGAAAGTCTGACGAATTATTCATATCATACCCAGACCCAAAACTGGGAAAACCAGTTTCCAGTTACTTTGTCTAAATGGTTGAGAGATTGCATTTCTTTTACTTATCAACAAAGCAAGGTTTCTTTACCTTCTAAAATCAAAGCACATTCCACAAGATCAGTTGCAACATCTGTTGCTTTCCATGCAAGAGGGTCCATGTATGACATTTGTGCAGCAGCAACCTCACTCATTACAAATTGGATATGGTCTCCAGGGGGAGAGCATTATTTGGTTCAGTGGTACTCAGGAATATTCTTCCATAGGTCCTCCCAGAAAACAAGGTAGCTAGGGACTCTGTCCCATCAGTAAGGAATGAATAAAGATTAACAACATCAGATAAAGAAGTTATGTTCTTACCATAACGTTCCATCTGTGTTGCTGATCTTCATTCATTCATTACAACCCGCCCACCATCCCCCTCTGAAAGACTCTTGGTGGTTCGGCTGTGGTCCTATCCTAGGATAAGGAATTTGCTCAGAAAAAGCCTCCGCTTTTCTCTCTGTAATCTATCCTTTCCTTCGGGCAAACATGATCTGAGGTAATACAGAGAGAGGTACTATGGGTAAAGGCTTAGCTCGAGAGTTTTTGGCTGGCGCGAGCTTGGTATAATGGGTGACTCAGTTCCGAGGACGGAACTGACACCCATCAGTAATGAATGAATGAAGAACAACACAGATGAAACGTTATGGTAAGAACATAACTTCTTTTTATTTTATTGTGAAGTCCTCCAAAGCTAACTATGAATCCAGATTAGCTTCCTCAACTAAGGACATCCATAAGACATTCTTTAGTTATATCCATAACCTAAAAGGAAAGGCCCATATTTGTGCTGAACTGGTGGTTAATGGTACCACATATACTGAACCTGTGGACACTGCTAACCTATTAGCCGAAAAGTTCTGTGAAAACCTCACTCCCCTGTCCCCGCCACACTTGTCCAAGACATCCCTACCACCTGCCCTCTACCTTGTATCTCTAAAGAGCAGGTCGTGAACGTTCTCTCTAAGGTCAAAAACACAGCATCTGCAGGACCTGATAACATCCCGGGTTGTATCCTACATGGGCTCAAACAAGAATTAGCAATGCCACTGGGTACTCTTTTCAGTCAATCTAAGCACTGGCTTCATCCCAGCTGAATGGAAAAAAGGCCACCGTTATTCCCTTACACAAAGATGGTGCTTCCACTAACCCCGGGAACTATAGACGTATTAGCCTGACTAGCCTTATCTGCAAGGCCATGGAGAGAATCTGCATGGACCTTATCAGCAAAGATATTGGTAACCTCCAAACACTTGACCCTCCTCATGTTGGATTTGTCAAAGGAAATTCATGCCTGCTAAACCTGGTGGACTTCAAGACAGTCACCAAGGTCATTGATGAGGGAAAATCTGTGCATACAGCCTACCTAGACTTAGCCAAGGCCTTTGACACTATCCCCCATTCAGGCATAATTGACAAACTCACCCTGCTAGGTATCAACCTGTATATCATTAGATGGGTCACCAGCTGGGTTTTATTGGCCATTCTGGGTCAATTCCAAAACTCCTTCATCTTCCTCTCTTAAAACCCTCTTTTGCGCAGTTTTGCGCGTTTTTGAGCATAGCGCAACAACGGGCAGTGCCGCCTAATTGGGTTTAAACTATTCCTGGCTCCACAAAGTCTGCTCTTCACTTTTTCCCTTAGAACTGCTCTACCTCTCAATTTAAACACCATATTCTCATTCTAAGGCCCTTCACTGGTCCAATTAAGTAATCCTACAAGTTAGCACTATTAAACCATAAGCACTACTTACTCTTATAATCTCTACGATCACCCTGTCCTCTATTGGTCCATCTTAAATTCAGTTTCCCTATTACTCTAGCATGTCCAAAGGTCAGTCAATGGTTTCCTCTCCAGTCCAGCTGGTGAATCTGGGAATTTTGAGGCAATGTTACAACTGTCTCATGTACACGGACAACCCTCTCCTCCTCCAAACAGGTTCAAATATATGTGAGAGATGCAACTATTTAGCCAAACTGGAGGCTGAGCTCTCTCATCTCAAAACTGGTGTAACCAGTCAGGAGGAGAAGGTAACCTCACACAACACAATTCCAGTATCACATAGTCCCACCACATCAGCGAACCAAACACATAAATACACAAAAACATACTCGGAGGCTCTAAATAAAAATCTACCTAAGCAACAGAGACCTCCAAAGCAGACATCCAAGCAAACGCTACCTCAAAACAAAACACACACAACACATAACCCACAAAGTCAGTGTGCCAAGCAGCCACAGCCCTTAAGGCTGAATAACACACCTGATACTCTTATTATAGATGACACACTGACGTCCCACTCACCAGGCTGAATAAAGAGAAGGTCACAGTGAGCTGCCTGTCGGGCGCTAGGATCCGCCACATAACGCAAGCACTCAGGTCACTCCAAAGCAAATACAAATATGACTCAGTCATTGTACATGCTGGTGTGAATGACCTGAGACGTACCTCCCTGGACTACATGAAAAGGGACATAGAGGAGCTCTCTGATCATGTAGCCCAGGCTGGTATGACCCTGACCTTGAGCAGCATCTTACCCTCACCTAGAATGATGCCACAGTACAAAGACAAAATGATCAATTTTAACAATTGGCTAAAATTTTGGTGTCATTCAAAGGGGATCCAGTGTCTGTCAGCCTGGGATGACATGCTCGACAAGCCACGTTGCTTCGCTAGGGACTGCTTGCACCTGTCACCACTGGGCTTTCGGATATTGGCAAAGGCTCTTGCCACCCCCATAGTGCCTTTTTTAGGCAAGGCTCAAAAGTCAAACCCACCCCATAGAGAGCACAAGGAACAAGAAACTAAGGGTAATGCTGCTAAACGCCAGAAGTCTTAACCTCAAGATGCACGACTCAAGCTCTCCTCAGTATGGAGAACATCGATATCTGTGCAGTGACAGAAACCTGGTTCAAGGCTCCAGAGAGCACCCCAGCACTACCAGGCTATACCTCATATCATGCTTTTCGCCCCAAAACCCGGACCGAACCACAAAAGGAGGGGAGTTTCCATATTTATCAAGGATATCCACACCTCCAGGTTAGTGGCATTGCACGGTATCGGAGACCATCCATGTGCAACTCACAGTGGGCAAGACTGCTTTTCAGTTTATAGCATCCTACAGACCACCCTCTCAAAGTCAGGAATCCCATTCGGCTTTCCTGAAAACATTGGAGAACATGAAGATCTCTCCGAACACCATTATATTGGGCGACTTCAACTACCCAAACATTGACTGGAAGCACTACTCAAGCCCCAGCACCTTAGCCCAATGATTCCTGGAAATTATAAACTCAAATGCTATGGAACAACTAGTCACCACTCCCACAAGAGGGGACAACATACTAGACCTGATCATTACCAACATGGGGACTCTATGCTCCACACCAGAAGTATATCCCTCATTGGTAAGATCAGACCATAAATTAATTTCACTGGATGTCCACATCCCGACCCCACCCCCAGCCCAGAAAACCACAGTGAAAAACTTCTCAAGAGCGAACTTCTCACTTCTCAAAACCGAAGTGGAATCCTTCAAGGCCACAGGGCCAGTGGAAACTACAGCCCAAACTGCAGAATCCTATATAAATGCATTCTACAGACATCTCCAGGAATGCATGGATCATGCTATCCCAAACAAAACCAAGACCCAATCATCCAAAGGCAGGCGTCCAGTCTGGTGGACCCCTGCCATAAATAAACTGTACAACAGAAGGAGGAAGCTACTACATGATAGAGCAAAATCCCTAATAGGAAGGCATCTCTGATCAGTACTAGCAAAAATTACAATCCCTCATAAAATCCTCCAAGGCCAGCTTCGAGAGAAAAATTGCACAGGACACCAAAGACAATCATAAGGCTTTTTCAGTTATGTTAGAAACTTGGGATGCAACTCCCAGACTTGTTCTGAGTTGATTCTAAACGACAAAAATACACTGAACCCACAGACATCGCCAATATCCTGGCAGACAGGTTCAGTGCAACTTCTCCACCCTCCCCCAAAAGAGCAAATATCTATCCCGGCAGAGGGCTGCTTCCCAAACATCTCAGATGCTCAGGTGAAGGCTGCCCTCTCCAAAGCAAAAACACTGCTTCCATGGGACCAGATGGCGTCCCAGGTTGCGCCCTACATGAACTACAAGAGGAACTAATCCCCAAGTAAAACAGCTATACAATCTCAGCCTCACTACAGGATATGTGCCCACAGAATGGCGTACAGCAACAGTGGTCCCACTCCACAAAGGTGGAGCATCTACGGACCCTGGAAACTATCGCCCATAAGCCTGACTAGCTTAGTTTGCAAGGCTATGGAGAGGATCATCATGGAGCTCATAAACAAAGACATTGGGGACCTACAGACACTAGATCCTACCCAGTTCGGCTTTGTCAAGGGCAGATCCTGCCTTTTGAACCTGGTTGACTTCTTTGAAACAGTCACCAAAGCCATAGATGAAGGAAAGGTAGTCCACACAGCCTATCTGGACCTTGCAAAGGCATTTGACACAATACACCACTCGGGCATCATAGATAAGCTGTCCAGCTTAAATATAAACCCCTATGTCACAAGATGGGTCGCAAACTGGCTCAAAGACAGAACCCACAGAGTGAGAGTTGCTGGAGCCATGTCAGACTCAAAACCGGTCACAAGTGGCGTCCCACAGGGTTCTGTCCTGGGACCACTCTTGTTCGGTATATACTTTTCCGAGGTACAGGCAAACGTGGGAGGACTATGGCTCACCAAGTTCGCAGACGACTGCAAACTGGGTGCCATAATCAACTCTCCAGCTGACACAAACATCCTTCAAAAAGGTCTCACAGAGACAGATAACTGGTGCCAGCGCCATGGTTTAAAGCTAAATGCCAAAAAATGTATAGTCATACCCTTTGGCAAAAACAATGTGCCCACAAATTACCACATAGGCGGAAACCCATTAAGTACAGAGAAAGTTATTAGAGACCTGGGGACCCAAGTTGATAGCAATCTCTCCTTTGAAAACCACATTGCCAAAGTGGTTAGAAAGACCTTCTACATAGCCCACCTCATCACGAAGGGTTTCACATCTAGATCAAGAGAGGTAATCGTGCCTTTATTCATCCCTCATCAGGCCCATCATAGAATACAATGCCCCTTTTGGGATGTACCTTACCCGACACCTGCAGCAATTAGAAAGACCCCAAAAGTATCTCACCAAGAGGATCAAGGGTCTCAAACAGATGCCATATACTGCTCGGTTAAAAACTCCAGCTCTACTCAGTTGCATACCGCCTAACTTGAGGCGATCTGTGCCTGACATACAAAGCTATGTCAAATCCAGAATTAATGGACATGCTCCACCTCAGTAAATCTAAATCCCTTAGAGCCACACGCTCGAGGGACTTGAACCTCAGCACAGAAATAAATAGAACTTGCTGGAGGGACAGGTTCATAACCCAGAGGCTCCCTTCGCTCTGGAATAGAATTCCAGTTCATGTGAGGCAGAGCACCTCACTGAATCTCTTCAAGAAGAATCTCGATAAGTGGATGGGGGATCGTAGGTTTGTCCCAGGGATTACTCCTGTGTCACTATTAGACAGAGGCACAGTAAACTAAACCTTAAAAAAGGGCACAGTATACTCAAATCAAGGGGTGGCGTAAGCCATACAGAATCGGGCTAGGCTTATAATTGCCCCAGGGCAGATAGCCTAGTATGAACCTATGAACCTATGAACCATGTAGTCAAAATAGGGGAATCCACCTCAAACAGCAGACCTGTAACCATTGGTGTTCCACAGGTATCAGTCCTGGGACCTCTAATGTTTGGAATCTGTTTCTCATAAGTGCAAGCTAAAACTAAAGGTCTGTGGATGACAGTGTTATCTGATGACTGCAAACTGGGAGCAGTCATAGACTCTCCAAATTATGTCAGCATTCTACAAGAGGGTCTTACACAAATGACTGGGGCCAAAGTTAGGGCCTTAAACTCAATGCAAAAAAATGTATTATCCTTTTCGTTAAGAGTGATGTTCCTGCTAACTGCCACATCAGTAACAACACCCTAAGTATGCACTCAGTGGTGAGAAACCTGGGCACACAGGTTGACAGCAGCCCTACCTTCGATTACCATGTCTCCACGGTGGTAAGAAGGGCATTTTGTATTGCTCATCTCATAAGTAAGGGCATTTTCTCCAGGAAAGAAAAGAAGTTACAACCTCCCTGTACTCTTTCCTCATCAGGCCAGTAATTGAGTACAGTTCCCTTTTTGATATGTACCTATTCAAGCACCTGCAGCAATTAGAGAAACCTCAAAAGGTCTTCTGCATCTGTCCTGTGAGGATCATCTGAAATGACTGTCACTTTATTCTGTTAAATGCAGACTACTCGGAGGCAATCTCTGCCTTGCATGTAAGGCAATCTTTGACCCTGCTTTTTTTGGAAATGCTGCATATCCACAAGTCAAATGGTACACAGGTTACTCGCTCTAATGGCCTTAACGTGGTATGTGACATTATTGGACCTGCTGGAGGGACAGATTTGTCTCCCAGAGGATACCACACATTTGGAACAGATTTACTGCTTCATGTCAAGCAGAGCATCTCATTGGTCCTCTTCAAATGCAATCTAGACAATTGGATGGGTAAGCATAAATTCACCTCAGGGGTTCCACGTATGTCCCTCTTGGACAGAGATGATGGGTGTTGATCATGGAAATAAGGGTAAAACTTGGTTAGGCTTGTTAAGGGCCCTAGGGTCATTAGCCTAGTAACCTCCTAAGATCCTGTAAATCCTTGATATGAAAGGCAGTCTTTAGCCTGCAGTCCAAATATGTTCTTAGCATTTTCCCATTCTGTTACCTTTCCCTCTCTAGTTATTTGCTCCCAGTACCATGGTTCCCTTGCCAGCTTTCTCCAAAACATTCCCGCTTCCTCTTGCCTATTGTCTGTATCCCTTATTGTAGTCATCCCTATTGGCAGAATCTCCTTTCTCCATTCCTGTGTTGGCTTAGTTTTTAGAAGACCTTCTGCTAATTTATGGATGTAATATTATGTATGATTATTGTTGTACTCCTTAAAGGTCTACATCCAAAATCCCACTCTCTCTCTCTGTTACTTGAGCTTCTCCCCATTTCATCATCATCTCTTTCCACTTTGAATTATAGGTTTCTGCTTATGTTGTGTATAGGAGTCTTAACTCTGTTGCTCTGAAATACCCCTTCAACGTGAGTAATCCCAATCTGCACTGTTCTATTGGGAGAATAAATATATCCTACTTGACTCTTGCCATCTTTCCTTCCCAAATAAAATCCTTCAGTTCTTTATTAATTTAATGTTATCTGCAAATAGAGAGAGCTTTCCTTGACTGCCATACCAATTATATCCTTGAATTTCTGAGTGCCTTCTTTTCTTTGCCAATGGTTCTAAATGTAATGCAAATAGCAAAGGGGGGAGAGGACACCCCTGCCTGGCTCCTCTGCTCAAGCAGAAATTATCAGAGAGGACCCCACCTACTGTAATTTTCACCTCTGATCCTTCATATGTCCTCCTAATCAACCTTGTAATTTTATCAGGGAATGCAAATGCTTCCATTGCTCTGCTCATAAAATCCCAATTTACTCTGTCAAATACTTTCTCTGCATCAAGACCCACCAGCAACAGTGGCATTTTCTTACATTCTACTTCCCTCTGGATCATCACTGTTCTGTTTATGTTGTCAGATGTTTTCCTACACTCCACAAAATCACATTGATCTATATCTGTCAGTTATGGCATCACTTTTGCCATTCTTTTAGCTATTATAGACATAAGCACTTTGTAATCATGATTTAATATTGAAATGGGCCTGTATGAATCTGGATCTGATGGATCTTTATCCTCTAGGTAGTACAGTTACTACTACTTTCTTCCGGGATGTTGGTGGTACTTCTCAAAAATACTGTTAAACAAAACCTTCCAGATCTTCATCAGATGTTCTTCGTGTTTCACTGTTGTAGTCATCACATTTGGGTTATCTGCTTGCAGTAGCCCTCAGCCGGCCTGATTATCAAAGTCTTGGGTCCTGCGTCGGTTGCTATCTCATCTTCCATGACATCAGGTAATCAGGAGTATAAAGCATGCAGCTGACGCCATTACATTAGTCTTTCTTGCCGTGCAGTGCCCGAAGCAGAAGCAGTTCGCAAGTGCTGGTCGGCCGACTCCTGAAATTTTCATTTTCGAGTTTCAGAACCAAAGTCTTCAACTAAAGCTAAGTATCACATTGGGGAAACATTTTCTTGCTCTAAACCGATGTCAGTAGAAGTCAGTAATTATATTTCTTGTGGAAAGCAAATACCTCATAAAGATTTTCATTCGTACTGTATTCCTTGCATAGGCCCTGACCACGACTTACCTTGCTGTCAGTTTTGTGCCTTATTTAAACAATGAACTATTCATCATCGGTATTTTTACGCTTCTAAATAATTTGCTACTCTGTTAAGTTATCCAGATATGGCTTCGGTAAGCCACCCGACTACCGACATTCCAAAAAAACGCAAAGGTAAAGACAGAGACAGGCTGCCTAGGTCCAAAGCTGCCAATGACGCTTCTCCTAAGCTAGTCTCCAGTTCACCAGTACTCCGTGAGGTGCTTTCACAGCCCCTGATACCCGCTACTTCATATTCGCAGGCCTCTACTGAGACCCATTCGGAGTCCGGTGTGCCGCAAATTGCTTCAACTGTGGAACCTGCGGATGTCTCTACCTTGGATAGGTCTGGAGCCGCTGTGCAGGCAACGGTTTCTGAGGGTGTATTCAGGCCTACTGACTTGCATATTAAACTGATGCCATCTTCTTCTTCTAGGCCTAAAACTCGATCAATGCCTAGAAAAATGGCACCCAAACTGCTTGGCCAGGCCTCTATGCCTAAAAAACAAATGATAAGAATGGCTGAAGACCTTATTACTTTAATCAGGGGAAGCCAAACTTCCCCCTGTAAGAGACCTAGGACTGAATTTGGTTATGATTCTTCTGATCAGGATTCTGAAATTTCTGTTTCTTCTGATGATCAGGATTTACCCTTTTCTACCTATGAAGATTCTGATGCAGAGGACTGTATTCCCTCTGCTTCCCCTCCAAGAGGATTTCTCTTTTGGTGAAACCTTGCATACACTTAGGGAGCATTTTCGTTGGGAAAGCCAGGATTACTCTGATTCTTTAAAGAGGCTTAGGGATTTCTTACTCCTGCCCCAACACAGGCCTTTAGCTATCCCCCGTGTACTGGACATTGTTGATAATGCCTTTTCGGAGTCTAGTTGGCTCCTGACTCCTTACCTCCTGCTCCCAGAAAACCAGATAGATATTGCAAGGCTCCTGACTCTCACAAGTTCCTCTTTAAAAATCCTACTGTGGATCCTGAGACGATTTCACAGGGACCCAAGGGCATAAAGGCTACTACTGCCAAAAATCCTACCCCCTCTGATAGAGATTCCAGGGCGCTGGATAGATGGGGTAAGAAGGTATACACTTCTACAACCTTGGCCATTAGGGCCTTAAATTGCCAGTTTTGGTATGTTAAAAGTATCAGCAGCATATTATTGCATTGCTTAAACAGAAAATGATGTTGATTCCTGTCTGTGCTGAAAATAAGGATTTACAGGATTTAATGCATTCTGCTGAACAAGTTGGAAAACATACTTTACAATGTGGTTTTGATTCACTAGAGGCATCTTGCAGGGCTGCTGTTACTTGGTCTGTACTTAGAAGGCATGTTTGGCTTAAGGAGCAATCTTTGCCAGATCATGTTAAAGCTAAATTGTTGGATGCTCCCTTAAACCAGGACCGCCTGTTTGGTAACAAAGCAGAAGTAGTACTTAAAAAGATGGAGGATAAAGCTAAATCTATGCAAACCGTTAAAGATTTCCTGCAAGTGCAGCCTCCAAGATTTAGTAAACATTGGCCCTCTAAGAATTGGTCCTTTCCTGTCTCTTCCAGGCCTTCTCAGTCCAAACCCAGAACCAGCAGAACACTCAGGCTTCAGTCCAAACCCAGAACCAGCAGAACACCCAGGCTTCAGTCCCAAGGTACACACAGGACTAAGCAGTGGGGGACTCCCACTTCCCAAAGCAGGGAGTAGTAAGACCCCATTATGGTTAACTGTCTCAATTACTTAACTTTAAAACTTCCAAGCCCTTATCAACTGACTGCTCCTTTAGGGGGAAAGATTGCTCTGCAAGCAAAAGACTGGGAACTCAGTACCCAAGACAAATGAGTTTTAAATATAGTTTCCCAAGGATACAGATTCCACTTCCACACTTTACCAACCCCAAACGGTTGGCCAGATCTACTCCAAAATCAGTGGGCAGAGGCTCAAAAGCAATTTCTCTCTCTCAAGTATAAGGGCTATTCAAACTGTCCCAGAAGAGGAAAGGGGACAAGGTTTCTGCTCAACACTTTTTCTGGTGCTCAGAAAAGACAACTCCTGGCATCCTATCCCTGGATCTCTCTATCCTATACACTTTTTTGGTGATCCCAAAATTCAAGATGCTAACTCTTCACCAGATTCTTCCTATGCCAGGCAAGGATGCCTGGTTGGCAACACTGGATTTAAAGGCAGCCTACCTGCACATCCCAGTCAGGGAATCTTGCAGAAAGCCAGGACGTACTATTGAATCATCTGGCGTTTGTACAAAAAGTGCTCACTTCTCTGGGGTACACCATAAACGAAAAGAAATCACATCTGGTACACTGCCAACAAATTGTAATCCTGGGAGCAAGCTTTGAACACAGCTTCCCAGATGGCTTACCTCACGCCAGAGAAACAAGTTCATTTGACAGCTTACTTCAAACTAATGGACACAAAGACCCTGCTATCTGCAAGCCAAATACTGCAAGCCTTGGGGTTCATGGCCTCCTGCATTCTCCTAATTCCATATGCAAGACTGCATATGAGGAAACTACAATGGTATCTAAAAATCCTATGGTGTCAACATTCTCAGGATATGGAAGCAATGATTCCTATCATACCTTGCCTACAGTTAGAGTTCCTTTGGTGGGCAGAGGCCTGCCATGAAAACAAGGGACTGCCATTCACTCGACCCCCTGCTGTCCAAAGCCTAACAACAGACGCATCAGACTATGCATGAGGGGGCTCACTTGGCAGGGAGGTGCATTCAGGGCAAATGGAACCCAAGTCAAATGCATCTGCATATCAATCAAAAGAAATGTTAGCTGTACAGAATGCTCTGACAGCCTTCATGGATCATATTTTTCCAAGACAGTTAATGGTAAAGACTGACAACACCACTGATGTTTATCGTGCTATACTGCTGCAGTCATCACCCTTGGGTGATCTTGTCGTCAGGCGGTCCCGCAGTCGGCCGAATCCCAAAGTCCTGGTCCGGCGTCAGTTGTCGTCGCCTCTTCCCTGACGTCAGTGCGACAGGGGTATAAAAGAGACAGCCAACGCCATTTTCTTCAGTCTTTCTTGCCGCATGGTGCCCGAAGCAGAAGCAGTTCGCAAATGCCAGTCGGCCAGCTCCTGAAATTTTCGAATAGAGTTTCAGCCCGAAGTCTTCTTTAAAGCTAAGTACCCCGTTGGGGAAACTTTTCTTGCCTCAGACCGATGTCAGACAAAGTTAATAATTGTATTTCTTGTGGGAAGCAAATACCTCATAAGGATTTTTATTCTTATTGTATTCCTTGCCTAGGCCCAGACCACGACGTCTCTGGTTGTCGGTTTTGTGCTAGGTTCAACAAATGTACAATTAAGCGTCGGGCAGAATTCGCCCAGCATTATTTTGGCAGAAAATTTAACTATAGCATGCCGTCGGAGCAACCGACATCAGCAATGATTAAAAAACGCAAAGATAGGGACCGGCAGCCAAGGCCAAGACCAGATACCGAGGCCTCAGCAAGGCCTGACGCCGGTTCTTCGGTTTTCAGCGAGGCACTTTCGCAACCCCTGACTACCGCTGATTCAGAATTTCTGACGGCAATCCAAACCGAACCAGTTGGGCCTCAGGATCCGGTTCCACCTCACACCTCGGACGCAAGCCCCGATGGGGATCTGGAAATTTTGGATAGGCCTTCGGTTTCAGAGGGTGTTTTCAAACCGACAACTGCCTCTGCCAAGCCTCATGCTAAGCTCAAAGCCTCCTTGAAAGTTAGAAAACCGGGGCCACCCCCCCCCCCCCCACAGGCCCCTATGCCTAAAAAACAGATGCTTAAGATGGCCGAGGATTTAATTACCCTTATCAGGGGATCCCAACCCTCACCTGACAAAAGGCCTAGACTGGAGGAAGATTATCCTTCCTCTGACCAAGCATCCATTTCCTCAGGCATCTCTGACGACCAGGATTACTCCATCCCTCCTTATGAAGACTCAGATGCTGAAGAGTCCATTCCCTCTGTCTCCCCCCCTGAAGACTACTCTTTTGGGGAAAATTTACACACCATGAGGGAACACTTCAACTGGGAAGGCCAAGATTACTCTGACTCCAAGAAAAGACTCCGCGAGTTTCTTCTTCTTCCACAGCATAGACCCCTGGCAATCCCTCCAGTTTTAGACATTTTGGATGATGTTTTCTCTAAATCCAGTTTAAACCCAGATTCCTTACCTCCAGCACCAGCTAAACCAGACAGATACTACCGAGTTCCTGATACTCATAAGTTTCTATACAAAAGCCCTAATGCAGACCCCAAGACCATTTCCCAGGGTCCCAAAGGGGTTAAGGCCTCTACTACTAAGAATCCACTTCCTTCTGAAAGAGATTCCAGAGCATTAGAAAGATAGGGAAAGAAAGTGTATACGTCTGCCACTTTGGCCATGAGGGCATTAAACTGCCAATTCCACATGCTAAAATACCAACAGTATTTGATTACACAGTTAAAGCAGAAGCTGATCCCTCAGACAGATCAACTAGATTTGAAAGAGATGCAGGATTTGCTGCATGCAGCAGAACAGGTGGGAAAACATACCTTACAGTGTGGTTTTGATTCATTGGAAGCCTCATGTAGAGCAGCTGTCACAGGGTCTGTCATACGTAAGCATGCTTGGCTTAAAGAACAAGCCTTACCAGAACATGTCAAAGCAAAGTTATTGGATGCCCCATTGCAAAAAGATGTGTTATTTGGTGTCAAAGCAGAGGAAGTTTTGAAGAAAATGGAAGAAAAGGCAAAATCTATGCAAACAGTTAAAGATTTTTTACAGGTACAACCTCCTCTTTTCAGCAGAAACTGGCCATCAAAAAACTGGTCCTTTCCTGCATCAGACAGACCCCAAAGAGGTAGGTACAGGCGCCCAAGGGGCAGAGGCCAGCAACAAGGTTCTTTCAGGCCTAGACAATGGCATACAGCATCTCAAAGAGGTGGAGACGAAAGATCTCAACCCTTCAGGAAACAAACACAATGACTTCCCTCTTCGCCTGCCAAGCAAAATTGCCCTGGCAGCACCTTTGGGAGGGAAACTGGCTCTATTTCCACAAAATTGGCATATCATAACAAAGGACAAATGGATTCTGGACATTATTACCCGAGGCTACAGATTTCACTTCCACACTTTTCCTCGGATGAGAGGCATGCCAAATCTGCCTCCAAACCAATCGACAGAAGCTCAAATGCAAATTTCAACTCTCATGGATATGAAAGCAATTCAAAAGGTACCTACAAAAGAGCAAGGTCAAGGTTTTTACTCAAGACTGTTTCTAGTCCCAAGACAGGACAAAGCCTGGAGGTCCATCTTAGACCTCTCAATTCTGAACACATACCTGGAGGTACCCAAATTCAAAATGCTCACACTACAGCAGCTCCTTCCCATGCTGGGCAAGGAGTCTTGGCTGGTAACGTTGGACCTCAAAGAGGCATACCTGCATGTCCCTATCAGACATGATTGCAGAAGATACCTCAGATTTTTGGCAGGTACAACGCATTATCAATTCTCTGCATTGCCCTTTGGCTTATCTACTGCGCCCAGAGTATTTACGAAATGCCTGGCATCAGTAATTGCATATTGCAGACAACGAGGACTACAAATGTATCCATATCTGGACGACTGCCTGATCCAAGCGGACAGCAAGGACATTCTATTACAGCATCTGGCTTTTGTAACACAGCTGCTCAGTTGCCTAGGGTACACAGTAAACAAAAAGAAGTCAAAACTAATACCCTCGCAACAGATAATATTTCTGGGTGCCAGCTTAAATACAATGGCCCAGATGGCTTACCTCACGCCAGACAAACAAAAACAATTGACTCAATACTTCAAAAAGATAGCAACTTTTACCCAGCTCACTGCAAGGAAAATCCTGCAGGCATTGGGGTTCATGGCATCATGCATTCAACTAATCCCATATGCAAAGCTGCATATGAGAAAATTACAATGATACCTGAAAAGTGTATGGTCTCAACACAGGCACAGCCTCGAAACAAATATACCTATCATTCCCTGCCTTCAAAAAGAGTTCCTATGGTGGGCTCAAGCATGTCAAACAAACAAGGGTCTTCCGTTCGTCTTACCTCCAGCAAACCAAACCATGACAACAGATTCTTCAGACTACGCCTGGGGAGCACACATGGCAGGACATTGCATACAGGGCAAATGGTTTACAAAACAAATGCATCTTCACATCAACCAAAAGGAGATGCTAGCTGTGCAAAATGCACTGTCAGCCTTCAAGGACCTCTTGCATCCAGGACAACTTCTAACAAGGACAGACAACACCACAGTTATGTGGTACATAAAGAAACAGGGAGGAACACACTCCTACCCTTTATGCAGACAGGCTATGACCTTATGGAACACAGCTTTGACCTACCAAGTACAACTACAAGCACAATTCCTGCCAGGAAAGGAAAACATATTGGCAGACGAATTAAGCAGAAATATGGTAGACCCTCACGAGTGGAGACTACACCCACAAGTATTTTCAAAGATAACTCAAAAATGGGGATGTCCAGACATAGATCTATTTGCCTCCCCCAACAATTGCCAATTACAAAAATTCTGCACAAGGAGTTATCACTCCCTAGCCTGGAAAGTGGACGCTCTATCATTCAGTTGGACAACACTGACAGTCTATGCCTTCCCTCCACTACCTCTATTGACCAAGGTATTATTGAAGGTCAGATCAGAGAGACCACAAATGATCCTCATTGCTCCGGACTGGCCACGCCAGCACTGGTACCCATTACTAAGGAACTTGACTCACAGCCCTCCGTGGATCTTGCCTCAATTCCCCCTACTGTTGACTCAGAAAAACTATCAAACCCGTCACAGCCAGCTCAGAACTTTAAATTTAGTTGCATGGAGAATTCTTTAAATTATCAAACAACACTTCTCTCAAAGGACGTCCTGAATGTAATTATGGAGGCCAGGAGGCCCAGCACCAGGAAGACTTACTCAGACAAATGGAAAAGATTTTGTGCATGGCACCAGGCTAAAGGTCAAAATCCTTGGACGCCAAACATTCCTCACATACTGCAATACTTAACTGAGATGCTACACAAAGGCTTTTCCTTCTCCTCCATTAAGATCCATGCTTCAGCCATTTCAGCTCACTGTAATACGGATCCCCCAATTTTCTCACACCCTTTACTTAGGCAGTTTCTCAGAGGGGCTAAGAATATAAGACCCCCCCAGAAAACCACCAACACCAACTTGGGACCTGAACTTCGTTTTAGAAAAGTTAACACTACCTCCTTTCGAACCAGCTTTCTCAGCAGAACTACAATACTTGTCCTGGAAAACAGCCTTGTTACTGGCTATTACCTCAGCATGCAGGGTCTCAGAACTACAGGCACTTATGGCAGTGGAACCTTTCATCATTTTCCATCAGGACAGAGTCTCCTTACGAACTTAACCCTACCTTCATGCCCAAGGTAGTATCCAGTGTGGCTTGAATCGGACCATTCATTTACCCACCTTTTATCCTAACCCACAGAATAAAGGAGAAAGGCTCCTTCACTCCTTGGACATTCACAGACCGCTACGTTACTATTTAGATAAGACAAAGATCTTCAGGAAAACTGACCAACTCTTTGTATCACATGCTGCAGGTTCACAAGGAAAGGCTATTTCAAAACAGACTATCTCCAAATGGATAGCACATTGTATACGCTTTTGCTGCTCGCACCATGGGAAGGCAGTGCCTGTCGATATTAGATCCCATTCTACCAGGGCTACTGCAACCTCAGCAGCCTTTCTCAGAGGGGTCCCAACCAAAGACATTCTGGAGGCAGCTACTTGGAGTTCAGTGCACACCTTTACCAAGCACTACCACCTTCCATTATACTCAAAAACCAGAGCTGGTTTTGCCACTGCAGTTCTGCAGGGCATCCTAGCATCACCTAACCCAGTTTAGTACCAACCACCCTTCCATAGCTTTGGGATTCTACCCAAGGGTGATGACTGCAGCAGTATAGCATGATGAACATAGTACAGTTTTGCACCTACCATAAATGTAGATGTTCGAGTGGTTATACTGCTGCAGTCCAAGTTACCATCCCTCCATCCCCTCTACATGCCAGGGTGTTACTTACAACTTCATGTACATCAATCTCTTGGATGCATGTCTATATGGTGTATTTGCTTACCGCTACTACTATTGCTTATCTACTAAGGTATTGTTGCATAACTATTGTATTGCCTTCCTAGTTGGGGGCACCTGACATCTGGGGCAAAAAAAACTGAAGAAAATGGCGTCGGCTGTCTCTTTTATACCCCTGTCGCACTGACGTCAGGGAAGAGGCGACGACAACCCACGCCAGACCAGGACTTTGGTATTCGGCCGACTGCGGGACCGCCTGACGACAGGATAACCCAAGGGTGATGACTGCAGCAGTATAACCACTCGAACATCTACATTTATGGTAGGTACAAAACTGTACTTTATGTGGTACATAAACAAGCAGGGGGCAACCCACTCATACCCTCTCTGCAGACTAGCCATGGCTCTGTGGAACACAGCCTTGAGCTGCCAAGTGCACCTACAGGCTCAATTCCTGCCAGGAAAGCTAAATACACTGGTAGATGATCTAAGCAGAAATCTCATGGACCCACACGAGTGGAAACTGGAACCAAAGACGTTCAACATGTTGATAAACAAATGGGGGAGTCCAGAGATAGACCTGTTTGCCTCCCCCCAGAACTGCCAATTGGACAAATTCTGCACAAGGACTCTCCACAAACAAGCTTGGAAAGTGGATGCCCTGTCCTTCACCTGGAAACGTCTATCAGTTTATGCCTTTCCTCCTCTGCATCTCCTCTCCAAGGTACTATTAAAGATCAAACAGAACAAACCAAGGATGATACTGATTGCACCAGACTGGCCATGCCAACACTGGTACCCCGTCTTCTGCAGTGTGTCACTGCTGGCACCATGGCACCTGCCTCAGACCCCTACCCTGCTGGCCCAGCAGAAGGGCCAGATTCTGCACCCTCAGCTTCAAACCCTGAACCTGGCAGCCTGGCTAATTACCTGATCTCTCCGTTACCGTCTCTCAGTAAACAAGTGTTGGATGTCATTCTGGAGGCAAGGAGGCCTTGTACTAGAAAATCTTATGCTGAAAAATGGAAACTATTCTGATGTTCATCATGTTTCACTGTTGCAGTCATTACACTTGGGGTTATCCTGCTGGCACGCTACCCGCAGTCGGCCTGAATTCCAAAGTCTTGGTCCAGCGTCTGTTGCTGTCACCTCTTCCCTGACGTCAGTGCGCCAGGGGTATATAAGATGCAGCTGACGCCATTTTCTTCAGTCTTTCTTGCCACGTGGTGCCTGAAGCAAAAGCAGTTTGCAAGTGCCGGTCGGCCGACTCCTGAGATTTTCGAAATTGAATTTCAGATCCAAAGTCTTCAATAAAGCTAAGTACCCCGTTGGGGAAACTTTTTCTTGCCCCATACCAATGTCAGCTAAAGTTAAAAATTGTATTTCTGGTGGGAAGCAAATGCCTCATAAGGATTTTCATTCTTACTGTATTCCTTGCCTAGGCCCTGACCACGATGTTGCTAGTTGTCGGTTTTGCGCTAGATGCAACCAACGCAGTATTAAACGTCGATTTTGCTGTACATTACTTTGGCCGAAGGTTTAACTATATAATGCCGTCGGAACAACCGATGACCGGAGTCCATAAAAAGCGCAAGGACAAAGAAAAAGACAGGCATCCGAGGTCCAAAACCGACGACGAAGCCTCTTCTAGGCCATTCGCCAGTTCACCGGTTTTCAGTGAGGAGCTTTCGCAGCCCTGACACCCGCTACCTCAGAGCCACAGGCCGCCTCCGACTCCCACGTGGAGACAGCTAGGCCTCTGGAAACTCAAGGTATTGGGTCTACGGAAACAATTCCCTCAGATGGGTCCGAAGCCGCTGAGCAGGCATCGGCTTCTGAGGGTGTTTTCAGACCTACACAGCTTACTATCAAGACCACTTCAGTAGCCAAGGCAAAGTCTAAAACACCTTTAAAGACAAAGAAACAAGTACAGCATTCTCCTGGACAGTCATCCATGCCAAAGAAACAGATGCTCAAAATGGCGAGGACCTAATTACTTTGATCAGGGGTTCCCATCCCCATCCTGATAAAAGGCCTAGGCAAGACACTGATTATGACTCCTCTGACCAGGTTTCTATTTCTTCTGATTCCTCTTCAGAACAGGGATATTCTCTTCCTCCCTATGAAGACTCTGATGCTGAAGAATCTATCCCTTCAGCCTCTCCTCCTGAGGACTACTCTTTTGGGGAAACCCTGCGCACCATGAGGGAACATTTCCATTGGGAGAGCCAGGATTATTCAGAATCCAAGAAAAGGCTCAGAGATTTTCTTTTACTGCCTCAGCACAGGCCTCTTGCTATCCCCCCTGTACTAGATATTGTTGATGATGTTTTTTCTGAATCCATTTTGACTCCTGATTTTTTACCTCCTGCACCAGTTAAGCCAGATAGGTACTACAGGATTCCAGATTCTCATAAATTTCTTTATAAATACCCTGCTGCTGATCCAGAAACTATTTCTCAGGGTCCCAAAGGGGTCAAAGCTTCCACTGCAAAAAACTCTGTTCCCTCTGATAGGGATTCTAGAGCACTGGACAGATGGGGGAAGAAAGTTTACATCTCTGCTACTTTAGCTGTAAGAGCTTTAAACTGCCAGTTTCACATGCTTAAATATCAACAATACTTAATGTCTTTGCTAAAACAGAAAATGCTTACAAGCTCTGAATGTCCTGAGAACAAGGAAATGCAGGATTTATTGCATGCAGCTGAACAAGTGGGAAAGCATACTTTGCAAAGTGGTTTTGATTCATTAGAGGCATCTTGCAGAGCCGCAGTTACAGGTTCTGTCATTCGAAGGCATGCTTGTTTAAAAGAACAGAGTTTACCTGATCATGTTAAAGCAAAATTATTGGATGCTCCATTACAGCATGATACTTTGGTGTTAAGGCAGAAGAGGTGTTAAGAAAATGGAGGATAAAGCATAATCAATGCAGACAGTAAAGGATTTCTTACAGGTTCAGCCACCTAGATTTAGCAGGAACTGGCCTACTAAAAATTGGTCCTTTCTAGTGTCAGAGAGGCCACAAAGAGGCAGATACAGACGCCCAAGAGGCATATCTCAGCCCCAAGGCTCATACAGACCTAAACAATAGGGTGCTTCAGCCCCCAAAGGCGGAGAAGACAAATCACAACCTTATAGGAAACAGTCTCAATGACTTTCCTCTACAAATACCAAGCACTTACCTCTTGGCAGCACCCTTGGGGGGAAAACTAGCACTTTTGTCACGAAATTGGCACATGATCACCCAGGACAAATGGGTTCTGAATATTATTTATCAGGGTTACAGGTTCTACTTTCACACCCCACCAAGGGCAAAAGGTATGCCAGACCTGCCACACAATCAATGGACAGAGGCAGAAAAACAAATTTCTGCTCTCATGGATATGAGGGCTATTCAAAATGTACCACAGCAAGAGCAGGGGCAAGGATTTTACTCAAGACTTTTCTTGGTACCCGGAAAGGACAAAGCCTGGAGACCAATACTGGACCTGTCTATTCTAAATACTTTCCTGGACGTTCCAAAATTCAAAATGTTGACACTGCAGCAACTTCTACCCATGCTGGGCAAGAAGGCTTGGCTAGTTACTTTGGACCTCAAAGAGGCATACCTGCATATTCCAATCAGACAATCTTGCAGAAGATACCTCAGATTCATAGCTGGCTCAATGCATTACCAATTCTCTGCACTGCCCTTTGGCTTATCTGCTGCGCCCAGGGTCTTCACAAAATGCCTGGCACCAGTAATTGCATTTTGCAGACAAAAAGGAATTCAGATATATCCCTACTTGGACGATTGCCTTATTCAAGCAGAGAGCAAGGACATTCTACTAAAGCATCTGGCGTTTGTAAATAAAAAGATGACTAATTTGTCTAGGGTACACAGTAAACGAAAAGAAATCAAAACTAATGCCCCCTCAAGAGATAATATTCCTGGGTGCAAGCTTAAATACAACTGCCCAGATGGCTTATCTCACACCAGACAAGCAAAGGCAACTGACTCATTACTTTCAAATGATGGCAACAAAAACCCAGCTACCTGCAAGAAAAATTCTGCAGTCTTTGGGCTTCATGGCATCCTGCATCCTGCTAATTCCATATACAAGATTGCATATGAGGAAGCTACAATGGTATCTAAAAAGTGTTTGGACTCAACATTGTCACATCCTGGAAACAATAATAACTCTTATCCCCTGCCTGCAACAGGAGTTTCGATGGTGGGCACTAGCCTGTCACCACAACAAGGGACAGCCTTTCACTTTACCCACAGCTAGGCAGACACTAACAACAGATGCATCAGATTATGTCTGGGGTGCACACATAGCAGGAAAATGTATTCAGGACACGTGGCCCACGGACCAAATGCATCTTCATATCAATCGAAAAGAGATGCTAGCTGTACAGAATGCCCTGACAGCCTTCAAGGATCTACTGCATCCAGGACAACTATTGCTAAAGACGGACAATACTACAGTTATGTGGTACATAAGCAAGGGGGCACGCATTCATACCCCCTCTGAGGCAAGCCATGACTCTGTGGAACACAGCACTGACCTACCAAGTACATCCACAGGCACAATTCCTGCCAGGAAAGAAAAATACTCTGGTAGACGAACTACGCAGAAACCTCATGGACCCTCATGAGTGGAAACTAGATCCACAGGTGTTCAGCATGATAACAAGGAAATGAGGATGCCCAAACATAGATCTTTTTGCCTCCCCTCACAACTGCCAACTACAGAGATTCTGCACAAGGACTTATCACTCACAAGCATGGAAAGTGGATGCTCTATTATTCAGCTGGAAAACCCTAACAGTTTATGCCTTTCCACCACTGCCTCTCCTCCCCAAGGTACTCCTACAAGTCAGACAAGAGAAGCTAAAAATTATTCTGATTGCCCCAGACTGACCACGCCATCACTGGTATCCAATTCTAAAGAGCTTGTCTCAAGGTCCAGCCTGGACTTTACCTCAAATTCCTCATCTTCTGACTCAACAAAACAATCGGATCCTGCACAGCCAACTCAGAACCCTAAATCTGGCTGCATGGCAAATAGTATAGCCACTCAGAACACACCTCTCCCTAAAGCTGTCATGGATGTCATTTTGGAAGCCAGAAGGCCCAGCACCAGGAAATCTTATGCAGAAAAATGGAAGAGATTCTGTGCTTGGAACCAGACACAAGGACTTGAACCACTTGTTCCAAATATTCCTCAGATTTTACAATACCTAACTGAGATGCTGGACAAAGGCCTATCCTCATCGGTTAAAATCCATGCCTCTGCCATTTCTGCTAATTACAATATGGAACCTCCTATTTTCTCACATCCACTGCTAAGACAGTACCTCAGAGGGGCAAAAAAACATAAGACCCCCAAGGAGAGCACTGATACCTACATGGGACCTCAACTTTGTTTTGGAAAAGCTCACACTGCCTCCTTTTGAGCCAGCCAATACAGCTGATATAAAATTCTTATCATGGAAAACTGCTCTGTTCCTAGCAATAACTTCTGCAAGAAGAGTCTCAGAGTTACAGGCATTAATGGCAGTGGAACCTTTTATCATTTTTCATCCGGACAGGGTTTCTCTAAGGACAAACCCAACATTTATGCCAAAGGTCATATTCAGTGTGGCTCTTAACCAAACCATTCATTTGCCAACATTTTATCCAAATTCCCAGAATAAAGGGGAGAGACTTCTGCACTCTTTGGCAGCTACGCTAATACTTGGACAAAACAAAAGCTTTTAGAGAAACCGAGCAACTGTTTGTAGCCTATGCTCAGGATCACAAGGAAAGGCTATTTCAAAGCAGACTATTTCAAAATGGATAGGACACTGCATTCGTTTCTGCTATGCACAGCATGGCAAATCAGTGCCTAAGAATATTAGGCCACATTCTACCAGGGCAGCAGCCACTTCAGCAGCCTTTCTCAGAGGAGTACCAACCAAGGAAATTTTGGAGGCTGCAACTTGGAGTTCCGTGCATACTTTTACCAAGCATTATCACTTACCTCTTTACTCTAAATCCAGAGCAGGCATTGCCACTGCAGTTCTACAGGGCCTCATAGCCTCTCCGAATCCTTTTTAGACCCAGCCGCCCTACCTCAGCTTTGGGATTCAACCCAAGTGTAATGACTGCAACAGTGAAACACGATGAATAGTACAGTTGTGTACCTACATAAATGTAGATGTTCGAGTGTATTCACTGTTGCAGTCCAGGTTACCCTCCCTCCATCCCCCTTTCTTTGCTGGGACTTATCTGTACTTCTTTATCCTATACAACCTATGTAGTGTATTTGCTTGTAGATGAAGGTATTGTTTTATTTTAGTGTATGTTTTTATAAGCAATATGTATTGCCTATATATGCCTATGCTCCTGTACGAGCACATCCACTCATGCATGAATCATGCCATCCCAAATAGAGCCAAAATGCTCTCATCCAAAAAAAGGAAGCCAATCTGGTGGTCCCCTGCCATAAACAAACTTTACAACAAAAGGCAGAAACTTTTGCAGAAAAGAGGAAAATCCCAGGATGCAAAAAACTCCCTTACTAGCCTCAGTAAGAAACTGAGATGCCTCATAAAATCCTCCAAAGCTAGTTACGAAAATAAAATTGCCAAAGATTCCAAAGACAACCACAAAGCATTCTATTACTATGTCAAGAATATAAATGGCAATGCTCAGATCTGCTCTGAGCTAAAACAGAATGGCATTAAATATACTGATCCGAAGGATATTGCCAATATCCTGGCAGATCGATTCAGTGCCAACTTCACCCCTCTCACCCCTAAATGGCCCATCTCAATACCGGAAGATTGCCAAATTCCAGTAATAACGCCACACAGGTACAAAACGCACTCTCTAAAGCCAAGAATACAGCATCCATGGGACCAGATGACATCCCAGGCTGTGTACTACATGAACTACAATATGAACTGGCACCTCACCTAAGTGTCATGTTTAATCATAGCCTCACCTCAGGTTTCATGCCCAATGAGTGGCAGAGCTACAGTTATCCCACTCCACAAGGGGATCCACCTTGGATCCCGAAACTACCGTCCCATCAGTCTGACAAGCCTTATCTGCAAGGCCATGGAGCGTATTATCATGGAACTTATAAACAAAGACATTTGGCAACCTTCAAACACTGGACCCCGCCCAGTTTGGGTTTGTGAAGGGCCGATCTTGTCTCCTGAACCTGATTGACTTCTTTGAATCAGTCTCCAGAGCCATGGACAAGGGTAAGGTGGTCCACACGGCCTATCTAGACCTTGCCAAGGCCTTTGACACCACCCCCCACTCTGGAATCCTAGATAAACTTACTAAGTTGGGCATTAATCCCTATGTCACCCAATGGGTTGCTAAATGGCTTACTGATAGAACCCACACTGTACAAGTAGCCGACTCCAAATCCAGCTCCAGACAAGTGACAAGTGGAGTACCTCAGGGTTCAGTCCTGGGGGCGCTCTTGTTTGGCATCTACTTCTCTGAAGTACAGGTCAACACTAAGGGACTCTGGCTAACAAAGTTTGCAGATGACTGCAAACTGGGAGCCATTATTGAATCCCCAAATGATGTGGATACTCTACAAAGGGCCTTACAGAAACAGATGCTTGGTGCCAGAGCCATGGGCTCAAGCTCAATGCCAAGAAATGTATTGTTATCCCTTTGGGAAAAAACATGTATCCATGAATTACCATATAGGTGGCAGTACACTAAGCACAGAAAGTGTGATAAGAGACTTAGGGACACAGGTGGACAGTGGTCTCACCTTTGATAACCACATCGCCACAACAGTCAGGAAATCCTTCTATGTGGCACACCTCATCACGAAGGGCTTTTCATCCAGAAAAAAGGAGGTCATTGTCCCACTGTACTCATCCCTCATTAGACCCATTATAGAATACAACGCCCCATTTGGTATGTACCTCTCAAGACATCTGCAACAACTGGAAAGGCCTCAGAAATACCTCACTAAAAGAATCACAGGCCTAAAGCAGATGCCCTACGCTGACCGCGTTAAAAAACTCCAGCTATACTCTGTCGCATATCGTCTACTCAGAGGCGATCTCTGCTTAACATACAAGGCCATGTCAAACCCAGAGCTGTTGGACATGCTACACTTAAAGAAATCCCAATCCCTCAGAGCTACACGCTCCAGGGTTCTAAACCTTGTCATCACAATAAACAAAACATGCTGGAGGGATAGATTCCTGACCCAGAGACTCCCCAGACTCTGGAATAGATTGCCCATACATGTCAAGCAGAGTGCCTCTTTGGGCCTCTTCAAGAGGAGCCTTGACGATTGGATGGGAGAAAGGAAATTCACCCCCAGGGATCACGTCAGTCGCCCTGCTAGACAGGGGTCCAGGAAAGTAAATAATGTGGGAAGAAATAGCCAGGGAATTGTTATGGCTAGGCTTGTATAGGCCCTAGGGCTGATAGCCTAGTACCAACCTATGAACCTATCTTCTTGGAGGCACCTGACATCTGGGGCAAGAAAAACTGAAGAAAATGGTGTCGGCTGCATCTTGTATAAATACAATACAGTGTACGCACTGACGTCAGGGAAGAGGCGACCGCAACCGACGCCGGACCAGGACTTTGGAATTCAGGCCGACTGAGGGTAGCCTGCCAGCAGGATAACCCCAAGTGTAATGACTGCAACAGTGAATACACTCGAACATCTACATTTATGGTAGGTACACAACTGTACTTTCCTGGAACCAAATTCGGGGGATGTGCACAGCAGCGCCCAATTTACCTCAGATTCTTCAATACTTAACTGAGATGCTTCACAAGGGCCTTTCTTTTTCTTCCATCAAAGTTCATGCCTCAGCCATTTCAGCTCATCACAACACCGAATCACCCCTCTTCTCTCATCCACTGCTCAAGTAGTTCCTCAGAGGGGCTAAAAACTTAAGACCACCCAGGAGAGCCCCTTCTCCAGCCTGGGACCTTAACTTTGTTTTGGAAAAACTGTCTCTTCCTCCTTTTGAGCCAGCTGCAAATGCAGAGTTGAAATTCCTTTCTTGGAAGACAGACAGCCTTTTAGCCATCACTTCAGCAAGAAGGGTGCCTGAATTACAGGCCCTTATGGCAGTGGAGCCTTTCATCATCTTTCATGCGGACAGGGTGTCCCTCAGGACCAATCCCTCCTTCATGCCCAAGGTAGTTTCCACTGTGGCTCTTAATCAGTCCATTCATTTGCCAACCTTCTTTTCTAATCCGCAGAACAAAGGGGAACGGATACTGCACTCCTTAGATGTCCACAGACAACTTAGATTTTACTTGGACAGGACTAAACCTCTCAGGAAATCTGAACAGCTGCTGGTGGCATTTGCTGCAGGGGCAGAGGGGAAGGCAATTTCAAAACAAACCATTTCTAAATGGATAGGCCATTGCATTAATTTCTGCTGAAAGCACCATGGAAAAACATATCCCACAGGGGGATAAGACCACATTCAACCAGGGCTGCATCTACCTCTACAGCCTTTCTCAGAGGTGTCCCTACCAGGGACATCCTAGAAGCTGCTACCTGGAGTTCTGTACATACTTTCACCAAGCATTACCATTTACCAATTTTCTCTAAATCCAGAGCTGGTTTTGCCACTGCAGTCTTGCAGGGCCTTATAGCTGGTCCTAATGCTATCTAAATTCCTCCTCCCATCCTTAGCTTTGGGAATCTACCCAAATGTGATGACTGCAACAGTGAAACGCGAAGAACAAAGTGCAGTTGTGTACACTTACCATAAATGTAGATGTTCGAGTGTATTCACTGTTGCAGTCCTAGTTACCCTCCCTCCAGCCCCCTGACTTCTTTTGGCCATACCTCTATTCCTTTTTACTTTGCTTAAAAGCTTTGTGGTGTATTTGCTTTTTTGTTGGAGGTATAACCTTGTATATATATTTAATTGCTTCCCATTAGGGGAGCACCTGACATCTGGGCAAGAAAAACTGATGTAATGGCGTCGGCTGCATGCTTTATACCCCTGACTACCTGACGTTATGGAAGATAAGACAGCAACCGACGCAGGACCCAAGACTTTGATAATCAGGCCGACTGAGGGCTACTGCAAGCAGATAACCCAAATGTGATGACTGCAACAGTGAATACACTCGAATATCTACATTTATGGTAAGTGTACACAACTGTACTTTTTTTTCCCTCCTAACTTCCAAACTTCCACAGGAATACCATCTAATCCTGGGAACTTTCCTGTAGATTGGTTATACATCAACATTTTTATCTCATCTCCTACTATGCTGTTAGTAATTGAGCCTCCTCTCCCTCTAGCCTTGGCATATTAAATTCTTCCATAAACATTTCCATTTGCAGCTTTTGTTAATTTCCATATTTCTCTGCTTTATACAGACTTTCATAGAATTTCTGAAATATTTCTAATACTTCTGTAGGATCCCTAGTTATCTTTCTTGTAATAGGCTCCCTAAGCTTGGTGACAATACTTTCTACTTTCTGTTATCTGAGTTGTTGTGCTGAAAGTTTTTGTGCTTTGGAGTTCTTATCAAAAAACAGTTGTTTAACAGCAATCTTTCTAAACTAATGCATATTATCAAGGTAGTCCTTATTTTCTTTTTAGCATTCTGTAGTTGCTTCTCTTGATCTGTGAGATTTCCCCTATTTTGGAATACTTTAATATTTGTCAGTCCCTCTAAATAATTCTTTACTTCTTAACCATATCTCCATTTCTTTTATTTCCGTAATATTTTTAAATTCAATTTTAATTTTATCCTACTCCCTAGCTATATTTTCAGAAAAAGTTTGTCTTCTCTAATAGCTCCTGAATAATTTCTACTACCCATTCCTTAAAATTCTGTCTTTTCAACAGATGGGTTGGGAAGTGCCAGTGTCTCATTTTTATTTGATTAACATGTGTTTTTATTTTAGTTATTATTGGCTCATGATCTGAAATAGTTATTGGGTGCTTATGAAGTCCTTTCAATTAAATGCACATCTTCCTGTGAAATGTAAATTCTGTCTAGACTAGCCCAGTTTTTGTATCTTTAGGAATGATAGGTAAATTCACTCTGAATTCCTTATACTGAATTCACATCGTCCATGCCAAATATTTTCATAAATTTCTTTAAAAAATCTACCCCCCTTTGTTATAGTTCCCTTTCTGCCCCCCCGACACATCATCACTGTTGCAAATTAAATTCCATTCCCCACCTATGTAATATTCCTTGCTGAATGCTGGTTATTTCTCTCAGAGTTTTCTTTAGCTCTGTTATAGCAGTTTTCGATGGAATATAAATACATGCCACAGTAATTCTCCTCCCTTGCCAGTATTCCCTTAGTACTACAAGTCTAACATTATTATCTGTTTTTTCCTCTTCTGTAACTAGTAGAGCTCCTCTTGCAATTAATATAAGCGCTCCTCTCTTCCTTCGACCCAGGTATTCTGCTGAATAACCATCCTGAAAACCTTTCTTTACCAAATTTGCATGTTCAGTTCTTTCCACATGCGTCTCCTGTAGCACAGCTATTTGCACTGTATTTTTTTAATATACTTCACTATTTTATCTTTTTTGGATTTATCTGTGAGACCATTAACATTTAAAGACATTATAGAAAGAATCATATTCTTGAGGGATTATTATTCTCACCTTTTTATTATAACAGCTGTTTTTAAGTGTCTAGTTCCACCTTTTGTGTTACATGCATGCACTGTCCTTCAGGTTAATCTTTCATACAACTGTTTCTTGCCATGTACATTTGAGCCTATGTGACATCTTGCAGAACTTTGTTTTATTGAAAACCCACAAATAAAAACACACACACACACACACACACACACACACACACACACACACACACACACACACACACACAATACCCCCTTAAAACCTACTAACTTAGTAAGAACACATAAACAATGCACATCTTCAAATAATGAAGTTTTATGCCTTAATAGGATCATAAATTCCAAACTGATAGCCACATACATACTCAAGTTAAACAGAAAGAAAGCTCATCATTCCCCTATGTAAGAATGAAAAAAAACACTAATTGTTCTTTTGTCATGCTCTTTTAACCAGATCCCCCACATTGCAGTGCCTACATTTCTTACCTAAAAATATAACTGAAAAAAAATCACTTTGTAACATGCAGAGAAAGTCATGTACCACTTAAATAATACTGTTAAGAAACATTTTTGTATTACTTAGTTAACTCTCTCTCTGTCCTCCTTCCCTTTCCTGAGTATTTTTCCAAACATTAATGGCATGAAGTAGGGCATATGCTTTAGAGTCCCCTACAAGTTTAACAAAGTGCATGCTAGTCCAAGATTTCCAGAGTTTTTTGTTCTGTCCTGTTTCACAAATCTATGATTACAAAGCAATAACCATGTTTGTCAATTTTCAGGATGTTCTTTGTGTTTTACTGTTGCAGTCATTACATTTGGGTAATCTGCTTGCAGGTTGCCCTCAGTCAGCCTCATTAACAAAGTCTTGGGTCCTGCGTCGGTTGCTGTCCCTTCTTCTATGACGTCAGGGGTATAAAACATGCAGCCGACGCCATTACATCAGTCTTTCTTGCCGTGCGGTGTCCAAAGCAGAAGCAGTTCGCAAGTGCCGGTCAGCCAACTCCTGAAATTTTCGATGTTCTTCGTGTTTCACTATTGCAGTCATTATATTTGGGTAATCTGCAGGCAGGTTGCCCTCAGTCGGCCTGATTAACACAATCTTGGGTCCTGTGTCGGTTGCTGTCCCTTCTTCCATGACGTCAAGTCGTCGGGGATAAAACATGCAGCCGACACCATTACATCAGTCTTTCTTGCCGCGCGGTGCCCAAAGCAGAAGCAATTCACAAGTGCCGGTCGGCCGACTCCTGAAATTTTCATTTTCGAGTTTCAGGTCCGAAGTCTTCAACTAAAAAGCTAAGTACCCCGTTGTGGAAACTTTTTCTTGCTCCTTACTGATGTCAGTAAAAGTTAATAATTGCATTACTTGTGGGAAACAAATACCTCATAAGGATTTTAATTTGTACTGTATTCCTTGCCTAGACCCTGACCATAATGTACCTTGCTTTTTTTATTTGCTTTATTTAATCAACGCACTATCCAACGTTGGTATATTTTTGCTTCTAAATATTTTGGTTCATGCTTTAATTATCCAGAAATGTCTGTTAGTAATCCGACTACCGGAATACCTAAAAAACGCAAATAAAAAGACAGAGACAGGCAGTTGAGGTCCAAAATTGCTGACAACGCTTCTCCTAAGCCAGTCGCCAGTTCGCTGGTACTCAGTGAGCTGCTTTCGCAGCCCCTGATACCCACTACTTCTGATTCACAGGCCTTTACTGAGACCCATTCGGAGTCCGGTATGCCGCGAGATGCTTCAATTATGGAACCCACGGATGTCTCTATTTTAGATGGGTCCGGAGCCGCAGTACAGGCGCCAGCTTCTGAGGGTGTTTTCAGGCCTACAGATTTGTATATTAAACCGATGCCATCTTCAAAACTAAGGCCCAAATCTAGACCTACACCTAAAAACATTACGCCTGGGCCACATGTGCAGGCCCCTATGCCTAAAAAACAAATGATCAAAATGGCTGAAGACTTACTCTGATCAGGGGTAGCCAACCCCCCCCCCCCCTTCTAAGAGGCCTAGGCAAGACATTGATTATGAATCTTCTGAACAGGATTCTATTTCTTCTGAGTCTTCTAATGAACAGGAATTGTCTATACCTTCTTATGAGGACTCTGATGCAGAAGATTCCATTCCTTCTGCTTCTCCCTCTGAGGATTTCTCTTTTGGGTAAATTTTACATACCTTACGGGAACATTTCCACTGGGAAAGTCAGGATTTCTCTGAATCTAAAAAGAGACTTAGGAATTTTCTTCTTCTTCCTCAGCATAGGCCCTTGGCTATACCTCCTGTTCTAGACATTGTTGATGATGTTTTTTCAGAATCTAGTATGGCTCCTTGTAAGCCAGACAGATACTACAGGGTTCCTGACTCCCACAAATTCCTTTTCAAAAATCCTGCTGCAGATCCTGACACCATTTCTCAGGGTCCCAAGGACGTTAAGGCTTCTACAGCTAAAAATCCTACCCCTTCTGATAGAGATTCCAGGGCGCTGGATAGATGGGGTAAGAAGGTTTACACTTCTGCAACCTTGGCAATCGGGGCTTTAAACTGTCAATTTCATATGCTAAAATATCAACAGCATATCATGGGACTGCTTAAACAGAAAATTATGTTAATTTCTGACTGTGTGGAAAACAAAGATTTACAGGATTTATTGCATTCAGCTGAACAAGTTGGAAAACATACTTTGCAATGTGATTTTGATTCTTTGGAGGCCTCTTGCAGAGCTGCTGTAACTGGCTCTGTGCTAAGAAGGCATGCTTGGCTCAAAGAGCAAAATCTGCCTAGATCATGTTAAGCAAAATTGTTGGATGTTCTTTTACAACAGGACCGTCTTTTTGGTAATAAGGCTGAAGAAGTTTTAAAAAAGATGGAAGATAAAGCTAAATCTATGCAAACTGTGAAAGATTTCTTACAAGTGCAACCTCCAAGATTTAGTAGGCACTGGCCTACTAAAAATAGGTCCTTTCCAGTTCCTTCGAGTGCCACTCACGTCAAACCCAGTCATTCCAAAGGCTCCAGGTTTCAGTCACCGGGAACTTTCAGAACAAAACAATGGGGTGCCTCCTCTTCCAAATCTGGAAACAACAAGACACCCCCCCTATGGTAAGCAGTCTCAATGACTTCCCTTTACACTTACCAAGCACTTACCTTTTAGCAGCCACTTTGGGGAAACTGGCTCTTCATGCAAAAAACTGTCAACTTATAACCCAGGACAAATGGGTTTTAAATATAGCATCCCAGCGATAAAGATTTCATTTCCACACATTGCCAATTCCAAACGGATGCCCAGACCTGCCCGCAAATCAGTGGGCAGAGGCCCAGAAACAAGTACTTTCCCTCATGAGCATGAGGGCTTTTCAACCACTACCAGAAGAGGAAAAGGGACAAGGTTTCTATTCAAGACTTTTCCTGGTACCCAGAAAAGACAAATCATGGCGTCCAATTCTGGACTTATCTACTCTAAACACCTTTCTGGACATTCCAGAATCCAAGATGCTGACTCTTCACCAGATGTTCTTCATGTGTTTCTGTTGCAGTCATTATATTTGGGTAATCTGCTGGCAGGTTGCCCTCAGTCGGCCTGAATAACAAAGTCTTGGGTCCTGCATCGGTTGCTGTCTCCTCTTGCATGACATCAGGTCGTCAGGGGTATAAAACATGCAGCCGACACCATTTTCATCAGTCTTTCTTGCCGTGCGGTGCCCGAAGCAGAAGCAGTTCGCAAGTGCCGGTCGGCCGACTCCTGAAATTTTTGCATTCGAGTTTCAGAATCGAAGTCTTCAAACTAAAGCTAAGTACCCCGTTGGGGAAACTTTTTCTTGCTCCTTACCGATGTCAGTAAAAGTTAATAATTGCATTACTTGTGGGAAGCAAATACCTCATAAGGATTTTCATTTGTACTGTATTCCTTGCCTAGGCCCAGATCACAACGTGCCTTGCTGTCAGTTTTGTGCTAGATTTAACCAACGCACTATTAAGCTTCGGTATGTTTTTGCTTCTAAATATTTTGGTTCAAGATTTAATTATCCTGAAATGTCGTCGGTTAGCAATCCGACTACCAGAGTTCACAAAAAACGCAAAGAAAAAGATAGGGACAGACCGTCGAGGTCCAAAACCGAAGACGAAGCTTCTCCTAAGCCAGTTGCCGGTTTGCTGGTACTCAGTGAGGTGCTTTTGCAGCCCCTGATACCCGCTACTTTTGAGTCGCAGGCCATTACCGAGACCCATTCGGAGTCAGGTATGCCGCAAGATTCTCAGAGTATTGAACCCGCGGATGTCTCTTCCTTGGATGGGTCCGGAGCCGCTGAGCAGGCACCGGCTTCTGAGGGTGTTTTCAGGCCTCAACATTTTTATATTAAACAGACGCCAGCTTCAAAAACAAGGTCAAAAACAGCTTCTCTGTCTAAAAAAACGATGCATGAGCCACGTGCTCAGGCCCCTAGGCCTAAAAAAACAAATGATCAAAATGGCTGAGGATTTAATTACCTTGATCAGGGCCCCCCCCCCTGCTAAGAGGCCTAGGCAAGGCACTGATTATGAATCTTCAAATCATTTTTCCATTTCTTCTGATTCCTCTTCTGATCAGGAATTTTCTGTTCCACCCTATGAGGTTTCTGATGCAGAGGAATCCATCCCATCTGCATCTCCTCCTGAAGATTACTCTTTTGGAGAGACTTTGCATACTTTAGGGAACATTTTCACTGGGAGAGTCAGGATTTCTCTGAATCAAAAAAGAGACTTAGGGATTTCCTTCTTCCTCAGCATAGGCCTTTGGCAATACCTCCTGTATCAGACATTGTTGATGATGTGTTTTCGGAATCTAGCATGGCTCCTGATTCCCTGCCTCCGACTCCTAGTAAGCCAGACAGATATTACAGAGTTCCTGACTCCCACAAATTTCTATTCAAAAATCCTGCTGCTGATCCTGAGACTATTTCTCAGGGACACAAGGGTGTAAAGGCCTCCACAGCCAAAAATCCTACCCCCTCTGACAGAGATTCCAGGGCACTGGATAGATGGGGAAAGAAGGTTTATACGTCTGCAACCTTGGCAATCTGGGCTTTAAACTGCCAATTTCATATGCTTAAATATCAACAGCATGTTATGGGCTTACTGAAACAGAAAATGATGTTGATTTCTGATTGTGTGAAAAGTAGAGTTACAGGAATTATCGCATTCATCAGAACAGGTTAGAAAGCATACTTTGCAATGTGGTTTTGATTCCTTGGAGGCCTCTTGTAGGGCCACCGTTACTGGATCTGTGATTAGAAGGCATGCCTGGCTCAAGGAGCAAAATCTGCCTGATCATGTTTAAGCTAAATTGTTGGATGCCCCTTTGCAGCATGATACTCTGGTAATAAGGCAGAAGAGGTTTTAAAGAAAATGGACGACAAAGCTAAATGTATGCAAACTGTAAAAGATTTCTTGCAAGTGCAGCCACCCAGGTTCAGTAGACACTGGCCTACTAAAAATTGGTCCTTTCCTGTGTCCAACAGAGCCACTCAAGGGAAATCCAGGTGCTCAAAAGGCTCCAGATACCAATCACAGGGTTCTTACAGGTCAAAGCAATGGGGCGCCTCCACCTCCAAAACTGGAGGAAACAAAGCACAACCCTACAGTAAGCAGTCTCAATGACTTTCCTCTACCATCAACAAGCACTTACCTTTTGGCAGCCCCCTTGGGGGAAAACTAGCACTTCATGCTCAAAATTGGCAGTTAATTGCCCAGGATAAGTGGGTGTTAAACATAGTATCCCAGGGGTACAGATTTCATTTCCATACTTTGCCAGTTCCAGACGGATGGCTGGATCTACCACAAAACCAGTGGGCAGATGCCCAGAAACAAGTCATGTCTCTCATGGATATGGTGGCTAATCAACCGGTACCAGAAAAGGAAAAAGGACAAGGTTTTTATTCAAGTCTTTTCCTGGTACCCAGAAAAGACAATTCATAGCATCCAATACTGGACTTACCGATTTTGAACACGTTCCTGGACATTCCAAAATTCAAAATGCTGACTCTACAACAGCTACTGCCTATGCTAGGCAGGAATGCTTGGTTAGTAAATCTAGACTTAAAAGAGGCTTACCTGCATGTCCCAATAAGGGAATCATGCAGAAGATACCTCCTCTTCAAAGCAGGGTTTTTGCATTTCCAATTCTCTGCACTACCCTTTGCCTTATCTATTGCGCCCAGGGTCTTTACAATGTGCCTGGTACCAGTAATTGCATTCTGCAGACAAAGAAGCATTCAAATGTATCCTTATCTGGACGACTGTCTCATTCAAGCAGAGAACAAGGACACTCTTCTTCAACATCTGGCTTTTGTAAAAAGGCTTCTAGCATGCCTAGGATACACCATAAACGAAAAGAAGTCACAACTGGTACCCTCTCAAATAATTACATTCCTGGGTGCAAGCTTGAATACAACTGCCCAGATGGCTTACCTTACGCCAGACAAACAAAGGCAACTGACAACATACTTCAAGCAAATGGCAACAAAAACCCAGTTATCTGCAAGACAAATTCTGCAGGCTTTGGGGTTCATGACATCCTGCATTCTACTAATTCCATATGCGAGACTGCATATGAGGAAACTTCAATGGTACCTAAAAAGTTTATGGAATCAACATTGTCACAGTCTGGAAGCTATGATTCCTCTCATTCCCTGCCTACAACAGGAGTTTTTTTGGTGGGCAGAGACATGTCACCAAAATAAGAGACTGCCATTCACTATACCCCCTGCCACCCAAACCCTAACTACAGACGCATCAGACTATGTTTGGGGGGCCCACCTGGCGGGGAGATGCATTAAGGGCAAATGGAGCCCAAACCCAATGCATCTGAATATCAGCCAGAAAGAGATGCTAGCTGTTCAGAATACCCTGACAGCCTTCAAGGACTTACTTTGTCCAGGACAACTACTGATAAAGACGGACAACACCACAGTTATGTGGTACATAAACAAGCAGGGGGGGACACAATCCTACCCCCTTTGTAGACTAGTCATGGCCTTGTGAAACACAGCCTTGACTTACCAAATACATATTCAAGCTCAATTCCTGCCAGGAACACAAAATACTCTGGCAGACGACCTAAGCAGAAATCTTATGGACCAGCACGAATGGAAACTGGACCCACAAATGCATGTTAACACAGAAATGGGGGAGCCCAGACATAGATCTATTTTCCTCTCCCCAAAATTATCAGTTGGACAAATTCTGCACAAGAACTCATCACAAAAAAGCATGGAAAGTGGATGCCCTCTCCTTCAGCTGGAAAAGCCTATCAGTCTATGCCTTTCCCCCGCTGCTCTACTCTTCAAGGTCTTACTAAAAGTCAGACATGAAAAAACAGAAATGATCTTAGTTGCTCCGGACTGGCCTCGCCAGCACTGGTACCCACTTCTAAGGAATATGTCTCAACTACCTCCATGATACTTCCCTCAAATACCTCATCTACTGTCTCAGCAAAACAATCAAGTTCTGCACACTCAGCTCCAAACTCTGAATCTTGCAGCATGGCTGATCAGTTAATTATTCAAACAACACCTCTCAGTAAGTCTGTGATATATGTCATTTTGGAAGCCAGAAGGCCTAGTACTAGAAAATCTTATTCTGATAAATGGAAGAGATTCTGTGCTTGGAACCAAGCACAAAGAACAGACACAGCAAAGCCCAATATCCCTCAGATTTTACAATATTTTACTGAGATGCTTGACAAGGGCCTATCTTTTTCTTCAATAAAAATCCATGTCTCTGCCATCTCAGCTCATTACAACACAGAGCCTCCCCTCTTTTCTCATCCACTGCTTAAACGGTATCTCAGAGGGGCCAAAAATTTAAGGCCTCCCAGGAGAGCACCAACTCCTGCATGGGACCTCAATTTTGTGCTGGAAAAACTCACCCTGCCTCCTTTTGAACCAACAGCTACTGCGGATATAAAATTTCTATCTTGGAAGACAGCTTTTCTTTTGGCAGTCACTTCAGCAAGAAGGGTTTCAGAACTACAGGCTCTCATGGCAGTGGAGCCTTTCATTATTTTTTTACCCAGACAGGGTAGCCCTCAGGACCAATCCTTCTTTTATGCCTAAGGTAGTATCCAGTGTGGCTCTTAACCAGACCATTCACCTGCCAACATTTTACCCAACTCCGCAGAACAAGGGGGAGTGGATTTTGCATTCATTGCATGTACACAGACAGCTAAGATTCTACTTAAACAAGACCAAAGCTCTAAGAAAGTCTGAACAACTACTGGTAGCATTTGCTGCAGGATCAGAGGGGAAGGCTATATCAAAGCAGACTATTTCTAAATGGATAAGCCACTGCATTTGTTTCTGCTATTTGCACCATGGTAAACCGGTGCCCAAGGGGATCAGATCACATTCCACCAGGGCTGCCTCTACTTCAGCAGCTTTTCTCAGGGGGGTCCCAACCAAAGACATTGTAGAAGCTGCTACATGGAGCTCTGTTCATACCTTCACAAAGCATTATCATTTACCTCTCTTTAAATCCAGGGCAGGCTTTGCAACTGCAGTCCTGCAGGGCTTTATAGTCACTCCTAATGCTGTTTAGTTCCATCCTCCCATCCATAGCTTTGGGATTCTACCCAAATGTAATGTCTGCAACAGTGAAACACGAAGAACATAGTACAGTTGTTTACACTTACCATAAATGTAGATGTTTGAGTGTATTCACTGTTGCAGTCTGGGTTACCCACCCACCATACCCCATTCCATACCTTTTCTTTCCTTCACTATACTCAAAAGCCTTTGTGGTGTATTTGCTTTTATTTGAAGGTAAAGTTTGTTTCTAAAAATGCATTTATATATTTACAGTTTATTTATATATATATTTCCTCCCCATTTGGGGGGCACCTGACATCTGGGGCAAGATAAACTGATGAAAATGGCGTTGGCTGCATGTTTTATACCCCTGACTACCTGACGTCATGGAAGAGGAGACAGCAACCGATGCAGGACCCAAGACTTTGTTATTCGGGCCGACTCAGGGCAACATGCCAGCAGAATACCCAAATGTAATGACTGCAACAGTGAATACACTCGACTATCTACATTTATGGTAACTGTACACAACTGTGCTTTACTTCCTATGCTAAGCAAAGATACCTGGTTGGCAACTCTAGATTTAAAAGAGGCTTACCTGCATATCCCAATAAGGGAATCTTGCAGTAGATACCTCTGCTTCAAAGCAGGCTACTTGCATTACCAGTTCTCTGCACTGCCCTTTGGCTTATCTACTGCGCCCATGGTCTTTACAAAGTGCCTGGCTCCAGTAATTGCTTTTTGCAGGCAAAGAAATATTCAAATATATCCATACCTGGACGATTGTTTAATTCAGGCAGAAAACAAGGAGACACTTCTAAAACATCTGGCGTTTGTAAAAAGGGTTCTAACTTGTGTAGTGTACACTTTAAATGAAAAAAAAAATCACAACTGGTACCCTCACAAAAAATTACATTCCTGGGTGCAAGCTTGAATACAACTGCCCAGATGGCTTTCCTTCCGCCAGAGAAGCAAATTCATTTGGTGACTGACTTCAAACGGCCACAAAAAACCTGCTTTCTGCAAGGCAAATACTGCAAGCCTTGGGGTTCATGGCCTACTGCATTCTTCTAATTCCATATGCAAGACTGCATATGAGGAAACTTAAAAGGTCTATGGAGTCAGCATTGTCACAGCCTGGAAACAATGATTCCTATCATACCTTGCCTGCAATTAGAGTTTCTATGGTGGGCAGAGGCCTGCCACCAAAACAAGGGACTGCCATACACACAACCCCCTGCCGCTCAAACCCTAACTATAGACGCATCATACTATGCTTGGGGGGCACATCTGGCAGGGAAGTGCATTCAGGGCAAATGGAGCCCAAATCAAATTCACCTTCATATCAATCAAAAAGAAATGTTAGCTGTACAGAATGCACTGACAGCCTTCAAGGACTACCTTCATCCAGGACAATTAATGATAAAGACAGACAACACCACGGTTATGTGGTACATAAACAAGCAGAGGGGTACACCATCTTACCCCCTCTGCAGACTAGCCATGGCATTGTGGAACACAGCCTTGACCTATCAAATACAACTACAAGTTCAATTCCTGCCAGGAAAGCTGAATACTCAGGCAGATGAACTAAGCAGAAATCTCATGAACGCTCACGAATGGAAACTCGAACCACGGATTTTTAACATGTTGACACGCAAATGGGGGAGCCCAGACATAGATCTTTTTGCGTCACCCCAGAACTTTCAGTTGGACAAATTTTGCACAAGTACTCATCACAAAAAAGCCTGGAAAGTGGATGCTCTATCCTTCAACTGGAAAAACCTATCAACCTATGCCTTTCCCCCTCTGCCTCTGCTCTCCAAAGTTCTGCTAAAAGTCAAACAGGACAAACCAAAGATGATTTTGATTGCGCCAGACTGGCCTCTCCAACACTGGTACCCACTCCTGCGCAATGTGTTACTCCTTCCACCATGGCACCTGCCTCAGACACCTTGCTAACTGTCTCAGCAGAACAACCAAATTCTGCACACTCAGCTCCAAACTTTGAATCTTGCAGCCTGGCTAATCACCTAAATTCACCTTTAGCATCCCTCAGCAAACCTGTGATGGATGTCATTTTGGAGGCAAAAAGGCCTAGTACTAGAAAATCTTATGCTGACAAATGGAAAAGATTCTGTGCCTGGAACCAATCTCAAGGGTTAAGCACAGCAGTGCCCAACATTCCTCAGATTTTACAATACTTAACTGAGATGTTTCACAAGGGCCTGTCCTTTTCATCCATAAAAATCCATGCCTCAGCCATTTCAGCTCATTACAACACAGAACCTTCCCTCTTCTCTCATCCTCTGCTAAAGCAGTGTCTCAGAGGGGCCAAAAACTTAAGACCACCCAGGAGAGCTCCAACCCCTTCCTGGGACCTCAGTTTTGTATTGGAAAAGCTCACTCTGCCTCCTTTCGAGCCAGCTGCTACTGCAGACTTAAAATTTCTCTCCTGGAAAACAGCTTTCCTTTTAGCAGTCACTTCAGCTAGAAGGATTTCCGAATTACAGGCTGTTATGACAGTGGAGCCTTTCATCATTTTTCATGCGGACAGGGTATCTCTCAGGACCAATCCATCCTTCATGCCTAAGGTGGTGTCCAGTGTGGCTCTTAATCAGAGCATTCATTTGCCAACTTTCTTTCCCAATCCACAGAACAAGGGGGAGCGGATTCTGCATTCATTGGATGTACACAGACAACTTAGATTTTATTTAAACCGGACCAAATCTCTAAGAAAATCTGAACAACTGCTGGTGGGATTTGCTGCAGGGGCAGATGGGAAGGCTGTTTCAAAGCACACCATTTCTGAATGGATAAGCCATTGCATTCGTTTCTGCTATATGCACCATGGAAAAGCTATCACCCAGGGGATCAGATCCCATTCCACCAGGGCTGCATCTACTTCTACAGCCTTTCTCAGAGGTGTTCCTACCAGGGACATTCTAGAAGCTGCTACCTGGAGCTCAGTTCATACATTCACCAAACATTACCATTTACCACTTTTCTCTAAATCCAGAGCTGGCTTTGCCACTGCTGCCCTGCAGGGCCTTACAGCCGGTCCTAATGCTGTATAATTCCCTCCACCCAACAATAGCTTTGGGAATCTACCCAAATGTAATGACTGCAACAGTGAAACACGAAGAACATAGTACAGTTGTGTACACTTACCATAAATGTAGATGTTCGAGTGTATTCACTGTTGCAGTCCTGGTTACCCTCCCTCCAGCTCCCTATTTTTTCTCTGGCTATACCTCTACTTTCTTTCACTATGCTTAAAAGCCCTTTTGGTGTATTTGCTTTTGGGATTTGAGGTAAATTTTTTGTGTTTTTAATTTTATTTGCTCCCCATTCGGGGGGCACCTGACATCTGGGGCAAGAAAAACTGATGTAACGGCGTCGGCTGCTTGTTTTATACCCCTGACGACCTAACGTCATGGAAGAAGGGACAGCAACCGACGCAGGACCCAAGACTTTGTTAATCAGGCCGACTGAGGGCAACCTGCCAGCAGATTACCCAAATATAATGACTGCAACAATGAATACACTCGACCATCTACATTTATGGTAAGTGTACACAGCTGTACTTTTTCGAGTTTCAGAACTGAAGTCTTCCAACTAAAAGCTAAGTACTCCATTGGGAAAACTTTTTCTTGCTCCTTCCTGATGTCAGTATAAGTTAATAATTGCATTACTTGTGGAAAGCAAATACTTCATAAAGATTTTCATTTGTACTGTATTCCTTGCCTAGGCCCTGACCACGATGTACCTTATTGTCGGTTTTGTGCTTTATTTAATCAGTGCACTATCCGTCGTCGGTATATTTTTGCCTCTAAATATTTCGGTTCTCAGTTTAGTTATCCAGAAATGTCGTTGGTTAGCCATCCAACTACCAGAATTCCGAAAAAATGCAAAGATAAAGACAGAGACAGGCTGCCGAGGTCTAAAACTGCCGACGATGCTTCTCCTAAGCCAGTCGCCAGTTCGCCAGTACTCAGTGAGGCGCTTTCGCAGCCCCTGATACCTGCTACTTCTGATTCACAGGCCTCTACTGAGACCCATTCGGAGTCCGGTATGTCACGAGGTACTTCAGCTATGGAACCCGCGAATGTCTCTACCTTGGATGGGTCCAGAGCCGCTGTGCAGGCACCGGCTTCTGAGGGTGTATTCAGGCCTACGGACTTGCATATTAAATCAGCTTCTCCTTCATTAATAAGGCCTAAATCTCGATCCATGTCTAAAAAACAGATGCCCAGGCCACATGCTCAGGCCTCTGTGCCTAAGCAAAAAATTATAAAAATGGCTGAAGATCTAATAACTCTAATCAGGGGTAGTCAACCCCCACCCTCTGAGGCCTAGGGCCGAGCTTGATTATGAATCTTCCGATCAGGATTCTGTTTTTTCTGACTCTTCTGATACCTACTTATGAGGATTCTGATGCAGAGGACTGTATTCCCTCTGCTTCCCCTCCTGAGGATTTTTCTTTTGGGGAAACCTTACATACTCTGAGGGAGCATTTTCACTGGGAAAGCCAGGAATTTTCTGATTCAAAAAAGAGGCATAGGGATTTCCTTCCCCTACCTCAGCATAGACCTTTGGCTATTCCTCCTGTACTAGAGATTGTTGATGACGCTTTCTCGGAATCCAGTCTGGCTCCTGATTCCCTGCCTCCTGCTCCCAGTAAACCAGACAGATACTACAGTGTCCCCGAGTCCCATAAGTTCCTTTTCAAAAATCCCATTGCAGATCTAGAGACGATTACACAGGGGCCCAAGGGCATTAAGGCTTCTACTGCTTAAAATCCTACCCCTTCTGATAGAGACTCCAGGGCGCTGGATAGATGGGGTAAAAAGGTTTATACTTCAGCAACCTTGGCAATTAGAGCTTTAAACTGCCAATTTCATATGTTAAAATATCAGCAACATGTTATTGGACTACTTAAACAGAAAATGATGTTGATACCTGACTGTGTGGAAAATAAAGACTTACAGGATTTAATGCAATCTTCTGAACAAGTTGGAAAACATACTTTGCAATGTGGTTTTGATTCTTTAGAGGCCTCTTGCAGGGCTGCTGTTACTGGGTCTGTGCTTAGAAGGCATGCTTGGCTTAAGGAGCAATCCTTGGCTGATCATGTTAAAGCTAAATTGTTGGATGCTCCCTTAAATCAGGACCGCCTGTTTGGCAACAAGGCTGAAGAAGTTCTTAAAAGATGGACAATAAAGCTAAATCTATGCAAACTGTTAAAGATTTTTTACAAGTACAGCCTTCTAGATTTAGTAGACACTGGCCTTCTAAGAATTGGTCCTTTCCAGCCCCTTCCAGGTCTTCTCAAGCCAAACCCAGACACAGCAGAAACCCCAGGTTTCAGTCCCAGGGGACACACACAACTAAGCAGTGGGGGGCCTCCACTTCCAAATCTGGGAATAAGACCCCCCCCCCCCATGGCAAACTGTCAATGACTTCCTTTTAAAATTTCCAAGCACTTATCAACTGACTGCCTCTTTGGGGGGAAAGATTGCTCTTCATGCAAAGAATTGGGAACTCATCACCCAGGACAAATGGGTTTTAGATATAGTGTCCCAGGGATACAGATTTCACTTCCACACATTGCTAACACCAATCGGGTGGCTGGACCTACCCCCAAATCAGTGGGCAGAGGCCCAAAAACAAGTACTTTCTCTCTTAAGCATGGGGGCTATTCAACTGGTACCAGAAGAGGAAAAGGGACAAGGTTTCTACTCAAGACTTTTCCTGGTACCCAGTAAAGACAATTCATGGTGTCCTATCCTGGACCTGTGTTTTCTAAACATTCTGGAGTTTACAAAATTCAAGATGCTGACTCTTTACCAATTGCTTCCTATGCTAGGCAAATATGCCTGGTTGGCAACACTAGATCTAAAAGAAGCATACCTGCACATCCCAATTAGGGAATCTTGCAGAAAATACCTATGCTTCAAAGCAGGCTACTTGCATTACCAGTTCTCTGCACTGCCCTTTGGCTTATCTACTGCGCCCAGGGTATTCACAAAGTGCCTAGCTCCAGTGATTGCATTTTGCAGGCAAAGAAGTATTCAAATTTACCCATGTCTGGATGATTGTCTATTTCAGGCAGAAAGCCAGGACATACTTTTGAATCATCTGACATTTGTAAAGAGTTCTAACTTGTGTGGGGTACACTTTAAATGAAAAGAAATCACAACTGGTACCCTGTCAACAAATTACATTCCTGGGAGCAAGCTTGAATACAACTTCCCAGATGGCTTACCTCACGCCAGAAAAGCAAACTCATTTTATTAACCTACTTCAAACAAGTGGCCACAAAAACCCTGCTATATGCAAGACAAATACTGCAAGCCTTGGGGTTCATGGCCTCCTGCATTCTTCTAATTCCATATGCAAGACTGCATATGAGGAGACTAGAGTGGTATCTAAAAAGCCTATGGTGTCAACATTTTCACAGCCTAGAAACAATGATTCCTATCATACCTTGCTTACGCCTAGAGTTTCTTTGGTGGACAGAGGCCTGCCACCAAAACAAGGGACTGTCTTTCACACCACCCCCTGCCGCCAAAACCCTAACAACAGATGCATCAGACTATGCATGGGGCTCACCTGGCAGGGAAGTGCATTCAGGGCAAATGGAACCCAAGTCAAATGCACCTGCATATCAATCAAAAAGAAATGTTAGCTGTACAGAATGCTCTGACAGCCTTCAAGGACTACATTCTTCCAGGACAACTAATGGTAAAGACGGACAACACCATGGTTATGTGGTACATAAACAAGCAGGGGGGTACACACTCTTACTCCGTCTGCAGACTAGCCATGGCATTGCGGAACACAGACTTGAGCTACCAAGTGGACCTACAAGCTCAATTCCTGCCAGGAAAGTTAAATACACTAGCAGACGGACTAAGCAGAAACCTTATGGACCCACATGAGTGGAAACTGGAACCAAAGATTTTCAACATGTTGAGAAGTGAATGGGGGAGCCCGGATATAGTCCTGTTTGCCTTCCCCCAGAACTACCAATTAGACAAATTTTGCACAAGGACTCCCCACAAACAAGCCTGGAAAGTGGATGGTCTGTCCTTCAGCTGGAAAAACCTATCAGTCTCTGCCTTCCCCCCGCTGTCTCTGCTCTCCAAAGTACTACTAAAAGTCAAACAGGGCCAACCAAGGATGATTTTGATTGCTCCAGACTGGCCGTGCCAACACTGGTACCCCCCTCCTGCGCAGTGTGTCAATGTTATCTCCATGGCACCTGCCTCAGACTCCTTCCCTGCTGTCTCAGCAAGAGAACCAGAATCAGCACCCTCAGTTTCCAACACTGAACCTTGCAGCCTGGCTAATTACTTAAATTATCCCTTACCATCCCTCAGCAAACCTGTGATGGATGTCATCTTAGAGGCAAGGAGGCCTAATACTAGAAAATCTTATGCTGAAAAATGGAAAAGATTCTGTGCCTGGAACCAATCTCAAGGGATAAGCACAGCAGCGCCCAATTTACCTCAGATTTTTCAATACTTAACTGAGATGCTTCACAAGGGCCTGTCTTTTTCCCCCATTAAAATCCACCCCTCAGCCATTTCAGCTCATTATAACACAAAATCTCCCCTCTTCTCTCACCCACTGCTCAAGCAGTACCTCAGAGGGGCCAAAAATTTGAGACCACCTAGGAGAGCTCCAACCCCAGTCTGGGACATTAACTTTGTATTGGAGAAACTCACTCTCCCACCTTTCGTGCCGGCTGCTACTGCAGACTTAAAATTTCTTTTTTGGAAAACAGCTTTCTTTTTAGCAATCACTTCAGCTAGAAGGGTATCTGAATTACAGGCCCTTATGGCAGTGGAGCCTTTCTTCATCTTTCATGCAGACAGGGTATCACTCAGGACCAATCCATCTTTCATGCCCAAGGTGGTATCCAGTGTGGCTCTAAATCAGTCCATTCATTTGCCAACCTTCTTTCCCAATCCACAGAACAAAGGGGAACGGATTCTGCATTCCTTGGATGTGCACAGACAGCTTAGATTCTACTTGGACAGGACTAAACCTCAAAGAAAATCTGAACAATTGCTGGTAGCATTTGATGCAGGGGAAAAGGGGAAGGCTATTTCAAAACAAACCATTTCTAAATGGATAAGCCATTGCATTGATTTCTGCTGTAAGCACCATGGAAAATGTATCTCCAGGGGATCAGACCTCACTCCACCAGGGCTGCATCGACTTCTACAGCCTTTTTCAGAGGCGTTCCTACCAGGGACATCCTAGAAGCTGCTACCTGGAGTTCTGTACATACTTTCACCAAGCATTACCATTTGCCAATTTTCTCTAAATCCAGAGCTGGCTTTGCCACTGCACTCTTGCAGGGCCTTGTATCTGCTCCTAATGCTATCTAAACTCTTCCTCCCAACCATAGCTTTGGGAATCTACCCAAATGTAATGACTGCAACAGTGAAACACAAAGAACATAGTATAGTTCTGTACACTTACCATGAATGTTGATGTTCGAGTGTATTCACTGTTGCAGTCCTGGTTACCCTCCCTTCTTCCCCCTAACTTCTTTTGGCTATACCCCTACGTTCCTTTACTATGCTTAAAGGCCTTTTTGGTGTATTTGCTTTTTTGTTGGAGGTATGCCTTTTTGTTTTTATGTTTAATTGCTCCCCATTAGGGGGGCACCTGACATCTGGGGCAAGAAAAACTGATCTAATGGTGTTGGCTGCATGTTTTATATCCTGACGACCTGACATCATGGAAGAAGGGACAGCAACCTACGCAGGACCCAAGTGAGGGCAACCTGCAAGTAGATTACCCAAATGTAATGACTGCAACAGTGGATACACTCGAATATCTACATTTATGGTAAGTGTACACAACTGTACTTCACTAATTTTAGTGTCCAAACGTTAATGACACGAAGTAGGGCATATGCTTTTTAGAGTCCCCTACAAGTTTAAAAGTCCAAAAAAGTCCAATATTTCCAGATTCGTTTGCTCTGTTCTTGTTCATCTCTGCCTCCCAATCCCTTTGTCTTCTTCATCTCCAGTGCACTCTTGATTCTTGTAGTCTACTTCTGTGTTTTTTTCCTATGTCTCAATCATTTTCCATTAAAATGCCAGGAAAGATTTCATTAGCACAGTCTTTCTGTGATCTGTATTACCAGAAGAAAAAGAAGCAGAATCTCCTTCTGTTTTGCAGCTCCCTTTTTGTTGGACAAACATTTGTATTTCTTCCTTAGCATGTACTTCATCAGAAATATTTTTGTTCCTCCAGGGAAAAACATTTTGAGGGTAGCTGGGTACAGCAGTTTCATCTCACACCTGCTTCTCGGCATGCTCTATATAATGGACTGAATTTCTTCTTCTTCTTTCTGGTGTACAATGAGTAGTCATTCTCCACAAACACTGCTGTCTCCCACTTTTAGTACTTTGTCATTCTGCCACAGTTTTGTCAGAATCAAGTCTTTCTGCTGGCAAGATTGCATTTTTACTTTTAAAGGTCTAGGGTGTTTTCTCATAGCCAGGTTTGGAGCATACACAAGATGTGTCCTTTCGGTTAACAGTTGTTGCAAATACCAGTCCAGTTGCTTATTTGTGCTTTCATAAAATTAATATAGTATTCTTCCAACTTCTCTGGTACTGCAGAAAATCTAAGGTTTTTCTCTACATGATCTGACTTCTAATTCTATTATTTTTTGAAATGTCTGTTTTTGTGCAGTTTTATATTCAGCCAGCCTTTTCTTCATTTCAGCCTGTGAATTTTTCAGTTATGTCACCTTATCTGAATATCTTTTCAAAGCTTCATCCATCTTTTTATTCTTTGTATTGATACAGTCCATCAGGGTTTTGTTTATTTTAACCAGGTCTGTGTGCAGCTGCTTTATTCTCTCCTCTAGGTTACTGGAAGTCATGTCTGAAACCGTATACTGCTTCTTTCTAAACAACTTTTGTAGCTGATTTTCCCCAAGTCCTTTATATTTCTTTTTTCCTGGCATCTAGGCAGTGCACTTAACTAGGCAGTCACTGAAATTTACCCAGAAATCTAGGTCCACTGGCTTTCTTGCATTACTGTTTTCAAACTGGGAGAGCCAGAATTAAGCTGTTACTCAGTGAGTGTGCAGCCATCTTGGAAGTCCTCCCCATAAATAGTAAATTATGAACATTTAGTGGAATGTTTCCATTTAGGGAAATTAAATATTAATGTTCCTCAAGAATCATTACTGTTTTGTTGTCATCCTTCTCATACTGACAGTGTACTGTACCAGCTGTGCTTACTTTGTTACTGGTGTTGTGTAGATAAGTATTTATATATTTGCTTGCATGGTACAACTTTGTTTATAAGAACTAGCTTACACTTCACATATGGAGGAAGGCCTCCTGGAGTCTCATATAATCCCCGAGTGCTGCTTTTACTGTTTAGAGGTGTGTTGACAAACGACTAACACCATGCTTTGACTCAAATATTTTGTTTTCCTTTTCTTCTCACAGGTGATCCATGGGTGGCTAATAATTTCATCTCTTCTGCTGCTGTTCTTCTTCTCATTTATTTACTTAGGGTAAGTTTAACTTTGCAACTACAGGCCTTTTGATGTTTCTGACTGAGTAAATACATGGAGGGTAGCCTGGATTTCCTGGTAGCATTTGGAAAGCTGGAATGATTAAAACACTTTCAGGTATTTGTTGTAATGCTGTGTTACGTATCTTGTCTGCCATCATAACAGAGTTCAGCTTTGAAGTGTGGGTGTACACACACAGAGTAGTGCTGTATTTTTATTGCTTGCTCCATGTAAAAGATGTTTTGGGGTTGCCAGAAATGAGCAGTATTTGACAGCTGTCATTCTTCCCAAAACTGATGTGTTCATCATCATAATCACTGCTGCTCTATAGGTTGCATCCCCACACAGGATACAACAGCCTGCTAGCTTCCAAAGCATCAAGAGCACCATCCAAACTTTCCAGCTTCTGAAGAGGTTTCCTCTTGCAGGCTTTTGAGTGTTGATACTAGATTAACACTTTCTTTTGTGGTGCAGATAAGTTCCCTTTGGTGAAGAGCCTTCCACATTTTAGTTTTGTGAGAGAAAGTCAACTTTTTCTGTGAACTTATTTATTTGACGCCAGGAAAAAGGTCTTTTATTGACTACTGTGCGAATTTTAGAGCTTTTAAATAGAAGTGTTAGTTTTTACTTTTGTGGAAAAAGTTAAGACTAATTTAAAGCTACTTTTTCCTTGGCAAAAAGTCTGTTATTTTACTTATGGGGCTAGGGTAAGTATTTAAAGTACTTCTATCATTTTTTTTTTTTTTGGTCGGAAAAGTGGCTTTTTTTTTTTTTTTTACTACTACTTACCCGTTTTGCTGGCTACTTCTGCCATGCTTCCCCGAGAGTCAGGCTTAACCACGAAACAGTCTACTAGTTCCACAGTTTTTCCTTCTTCTAGTGACAAAAAAGAGCATTAGTAAATAAACTTTGCTGCTACAGCAGTTTGCTGAAGTGCATTCACCACAGATGGGTGATTCTGCTGTCCCCACTTCTGGTTCTTCAGAGCATTCCTCTTTTTTCCTTGGCTCCCTCTGATGCAGTCTCTACAGCCACCATCAACCCTGGGTTATAGATGTCCTCTGTGGCTGTTGGAGTGCCCTTGATGGGTACGGGAGAACCACTCTTGCTGATCCTAAGAGAAGGATCATGGAGTACCTCTCTGCGTACTCAGGCTGCAGTGCCTATCCCTAGGGAGGTTTTTCCTGCCAAAGTGGGTGTGCTTCTTTAGAAAATCCTGTCAAAAAGAACCAAAAGGTTACACACACATCTTCTCCTGCCTCAGTCACTTTGGACAAGAGTGATTTAATGGACTTAGCACGTGGTCTAGTTCAGGTTCATGACCTTTCCAATTCAGCTCTTTTTGCTCAGAAAATGAAGAACATGTGTATTTTATAGGTTCATAGGTAGGTACTAGGCTATCGGCCCAAGGGCCTACATAAGCCTAGCCAACAAGGTTCCCTGGCTTATGCCACCCAAGAAAGTTATTTTCCTGTGCCACTGTCGAGCAGAGGCACAGAAGTGATCCCCGGGGGTGTATTTCCTATTTCCCATCCACTCGTCAAGATTTTTCTTGAAGAGTGCTAATGAAGAACTTTGCTTGACATAGATGGGTAGCCTATTCCAGAGTATGGGAAGTCTCTGGGACAGGAATCTATCCCTCCAGCATGTCCTGTTTTTTGTGGTGACAAGGTTTAGGTCCCTAGAGCGTGTAGCTCGGAGGGATTGGGATTTCTTTAGGTGTAGCATGTCCAACAGCTCTGGGTTTGACATAGCTTTATATGTTAGGCAGAGATCACCTCAGAGTAGGCGATATGCTACGGAGTAAAGCTGGAGTTTTTTGAGACGGTCAGTGTAGGGCATTTGTTTGAGGCCAGTAATCCTCTTTGTGAGGTACTTCTGTGGCCTTTCCAGCTGCTGCAGATGTCTTGTGAGGTACATTCCAAAAGGGACGTTGTACTCTATAATGGTTCTAATGAGTGTTGAGTAGAAGGGAACAATGACCTCTTTGTTCCTGGATGAGAACCCTTTTATGATGAGGTGTGCCATGTAGAAGGACTTCCTGACTACTGTGGCGATGTGACTATCAAAGGAGAGACTACTGTCCACCTGGGTCCCAAGGTCTCTTATCACACATTTGGTGTTAAGTAGATTGCTGCTTATGTTGTAGTTCAGGGGTACAGAGTTTTTACCAAAGGGGATGACACTGCACTTTTTGGTATTGATCTTGAGCCCATGGCTCTGACACCAGGTATCTGTCTCAACGAGGCCCATCTGTAGGATGTCCACATCATTTGGGGGTTTTTTTCCTTAAGAGGTTCAAGATTTTGATCCACAGAATGATTGTGAAGAAACAAATTTGTTTTTGTCTGCTCAGGTTTGTGATTCAGATTTTGAGGAGAGTGTGGTGTTTGCCAGTGCCTTTGTAGGATTCTCCATTTCTGACAATATTTACAGAATGAATCAGTTGTTTCAGCGGGATCATAAATGACATTCCACTGCCCCTAAAGATTTATTGCACCTGGATTTTCCTGAGGATGTTTTTGCCACAGCCTGTAACTTGCCAAACACAACCAGCATGCTGCCCTCAAGAAAGGCTGATAGATTGTATAAAGTTCCTCTGTCTTATAAATTTCTATATACTAATCCTAGATCAGATCCAGCAGTTATTTCTCTTGTGAACCCAGCTATGGCAAAACATCTGGTTAATAACAATTCCTCCCCTTCTACAAGGATGGGTTTTTGATAGATGTGAGAAAAAGTGTATTCTTGTACAACACTCATTTTTAGAGTACTCAGCTGTCAAGCTTACCTGTTAAAGTTTATGCTTGCCTGGTTTTAAAACATAAAAAAATGTTATGTGGCTGTTTCTTCTTCTGAGAAAAAAAACTTTATGTATTGTTGCGTCCTAAGTGGCTTCCCATTGTTTGAAATGTGCTTGTGATGCTGCTGATGCCACTGGAACTACCATGAGGAGGTTTGCTCGTTTGCATACTCAGAACAGATGATGTCAAACCTGAGATTTTGAATTCTCCATTTGCCAGTGAGTTAGTTTTTGAACCACCCTGTCCAGACAAAAAGTGTGATGAGAGAGGTGAACTGATTCAAGGAATTTCTCAGATTTTTCAACCTTCCTTCCTTTAAATTTGTCAGTGGGTTTAGTGCTACCCTTACGACATTTTTTGAAAAGGGAAATAAACATATCAAGCTGCTGGTAAGCAAACATTTAAAAAGCAATAACAGAGAGTTTTCAAAAAGAAAGGAGGAACCCCCCCTCCCCAGAACAAAGGACAATCTATAAGTATGGATAACTATCAACAAGACTGCCCCCCCCCCTTCCCACCATGGCAAATCCTTAATCTTTCCAGAAAGTCTGAATCTCTCTCTCTAGCAAAAGATAGTTTTAGACAGATGGGTTCTGAAAATAATTCAATGTTACAGATGGCATTTGGAGTCTCACGTTCTCTCCCTTTGGAAGGATTTCACACTCCTCCATCAGATGAAACTCCTCTTTTTCTCTCGTCTTCCAGCATATGCTGTCTCAGGGGTGACAGAAGTGGTCTCTCCTCTGTAGCTACAAGGCCTTTATTCAGGAATGTTTCTGGTGCCAAAGTAAGACGAGTCTTGGAGACCAATTGTGGATCTTTCCAAACCTGTCTGGTATAGTGCCCAAGTTCAAAATAATATCCCTTTACAACTTATCTCTCATTCCCGATTTAAGTTTTCTGCTGACCTTAGATTTAAAGGATGCATATCATCACGTTTCTGGTTGCAGTCTGTAAGAGTGAGTGTTCCCAAGTGTGAATACTTTTACAGGCTTGTCTTTCAGTCTGGGAGTTTGCTCTTACCCCTCTGTTGCTTGATCTCAGAGTTGGTGTGTGTGTGTGTTTATATATATATATATATATATATATATATATATATATATATGTGTGTGTGTGTGTGTGTGTGTGTGAAGTGTCAGGAGTCTGTCTCTTGGGTGTTGGGTCTTCTGCATTGACTGGGGTTCCACAAGAACATGTAATAATCTTGCTTGACTCCTTTTCACAGGATCGTTTTTCTTGGGTTTCTCTTAATTACTTCAATTCAAAGTGCTTTTCTTCCACAGGAGAAATGAGATCCTTGTCTAGATCTTTTCCCCTCACATTATTTTCTCAGCCTGTGTCTCATGGCATCTATGATTCTATTGATTCCTCTGTTAAGACTGCACATGAAAAAAAAAATTCAATACCACCTAAAATCTGTATGGTCTCAATGTCGGCATCCCCTAACATTCCAGACACCAGTATTGTGGTTTGTGAAAAGAGTGAGATGTTCTTTGTGTTTCAGTGATACCGGTATTGAGGTTTGTGAAAAGAGTGAGTTTTTGGTGGTGAGATCAGATTTATTAGAATCCAGGTCTCCCATTTTCCCTTCTAGTTCCAGCACAGTACATCAGACTTTGCTTGGGGGCAGTGTCTATGGGGATAAAAGTCTCTGGAATTGAAAAGACAGACTAAACACATAAATTTAAGAGAGATGTTGGCACTCATAAATGCTGTCAACTCTGTCAATCTGTAGTCTCTGTCCCATTACAAGTGTCTACAGAGAACAGCCTAATGATGTGATACATAAATGAGGGGGAACTGGGTCTTACCATTCTGTACACACTAGCCATGGTTGCCTGGGATATAGTTTTTTAGCACAGCCTCGCTCTGCAGACGTCTCACATACTGTCAGAGCAAAATTGTGTGACAGATAAGCTGAGCAGGACCAGTGCAGTCTCTCAAGAGTGAACAGTGAATCTCAGATCTTATATGAATTGATTCTGATGTGGGAGCACCTCAAATAGATGTTTTCACCTCCTCAAATAGATGTTTCCACCTCCTATCACAACAGTCTCCTCCAGGACTCCTTGCAAGAAGGCCTTGGAAGGTAGATGTTTTTTCTTTTCCTTGGGCAGGAGTGTTTCTGTATGCTTTTCCACTAATATCCAAGTCATTTTGAAGATTGAGAAGGACTCTTCAAAGATCATAGTGGTGACTTCCTTGTAGCATAGGCAAGAGGGGTTCTCCCTTATTTTGTAAATGACCAGAGGCAATTACCAAAGGTTTCCTCACAGACTGGCCCTGTTGACACAAGACAAGGGATGTTCGATACATCCGTAACCCAAACTACTGCAGCTAACTACCTGGATGATAGAATATTAATTCCTGTTAGGGACCTGTTTTCTGAGAACATGCAGCAGGTATTAATGGAGGAAAGAAAACCCGCTACTAGAAATTCCTACATTAGTAAATGGAAAAGATTTTCTAGTGGGTGCCAAAACAAGAACCAGCACACTTTCACCGCTAGTGTTTCTCTGATTATAGATTATTTGTGTAACTGTCCTTTATCCTGTGTTATTCCTCCATCAAGGTTTATTTGTCTGCCATTTCAACACCCACGGATCCTCCTGTTTTAATGCAGTCTCATATTTTTTTTTTTTATGAGTGTTGCATACCAAACTTGCTAGAAAACATGACTTTTCCTTGAGATCTTAATTTTGTCTTAAAAAAAGTAATTTTTGTTCCATTTTAACCTGCTCATCAGGCTGACTTGAGTTTCGTAACTTAGAAAACTGTTGATTGCTCTGACCTCTACAAAAGAGTATCTGAGTTGCAAGCTGATATGGATGGTCAGCCTTGTCTCATTTTCCACAAAGATAAGGTTTCCTTGAGAGCTAATCATTTATTTATACCTAAAGTGGTATCACAATGTACTTTAAACCAAGCTGTCCATCTCCCTTTCTACTTTTCACAATCCAGTAATGAGAGAGAGTGCGCCATACCTTGGATGGTAATAGACAACTCCAGTACTGTCTTGACAGAACAAAATCTTTTAGAAAGTCCGATCAGTTGTTCATTTCTTGTTAATGTAAGAAAAAGACAACCTGTGTCAAAGCAGACTATTTCAAAGTGGTTGTGTCATGCTATTAGTTTTTGTTAATACCAGCCACAACAAGGCAATTTCAGGCCAGGTCAAAGCTCATTTTACCAGGGCCTTGGCTTCATCCATGTTTATTTTTAAAATGGGATGGATTCTAGAAGTATTCTAGAAGCAGCAATATGGTGTTTTATGCATACTTTTACAAAACACTATAAACTGAATCATTCAGTAGGTCTAAGACAGGCTTTGCGATAACATTTTCCATGGGGCTCTTGGACCCTCATCATTCCTTTCCCAGTCAGTCTAAGCTATAGTAACCTACTCATGTAGCTAAGGCCACTGCAGCAGTTATGTTGAATATAGTGGAAAAGGTATAGTAAAACTTAACAGTAGAGATTTGAATGATCATTGCTGCTTGTAGCCACACTCTCCCTACATCCTGTATATTTCTGTATTTTTTTTTGTTGTTGTCAGGCTGAGAGTTCAGCGTTTTACTTTCCTAACCTGGACCGTTTCAGGGCTACAGTCTCCCTCTCTTAGTTGGCATGAACATCCTGAATGGCTTGGTGCCCAAACCACTTTTTTTTCTCCAGCTCATCTGGAGCTGAATAGTGGTTTGAGTGCATGGAAGGTGCCCTTCAAACTTTGGAAGCTGACTGGTTGTTGTGTCATATGCATATAGCTAAGCCTAGTGCAGTGGTTACCATTCGAACATTTACTGTTATGGTAAGTTTACTTACGCAATTGTACTTTCTTTGTCTTCTGCTCATATTACCAATAAGGGTCTTCAGAAGGAGTGGTGTGATTTCTCCATGGGGATTTTGAAAGTAATCATGTCTCCTAAAGCTTTCTCATTTTTCCTCTTTCTCCCCTCATAGGAGAGAATGGATAGATGAAGTAAAAGAAACCATATTAAGTTCAAATGTATAGGATATGAAATGAGATGAAATAACAGTAAGAAAAATTGAAACAAAATCAAGAAAAACTCCAGACTGGGAAATGCCAGGCCCCAGTTGCAGTATCTAACTTCTGGTTAGAAGTATTGATATCTTTGCAGGAAGATTTAGCCCTGAGTCAGAGCTATTTATATGCACATCCTGAACAGACACCAACCTGGTTAACAGGAAAAAACAATACTGCTACTTAAGCATGAACCTACAAGTGATCTTAAAAACTGTAGACCAATAATTTGCCTTCTGATGATATATAAACTGTATTCTGGGATGATGCCAACAGAGTTTATAGTCATTAAGAAGAAAACTCAATCATGGCAGCAGAACAAAAGGGTACTAAAAGAATGTCACATGGAAAACAGGGTAATTTGTTGTTGAAGTCATGATAGAGAATTATAAAAAGAAAAAGAATCCAAGTCTGGAATGGATAGTATGCAAAAAAAAATCATTTGATAGCATTCCACATTCATGGATAAAGGAGTACTTGCAGATAAAGAAGATGCACTTTACATTGATCAGTTACATTACACTGACCATGAAACAGTGGCAAACCACTTTGCAGCTAAGCCATGATAAGTGCCAAATTAGTGTCTCAGGGATAAAAATTCAAAGGGTGATATTCCAGGGTGACTTTGTCGCTGCAGCTCCTTTGTCTTGGTCTTAACCCATTAATCGGTCTACTTAACAGCTTAGGCCATGGCCAGCTCCCAGAAATCAACAAAGTGTAAAGACTTCTCATCTTCTTTTTGTGGATGATATAAAACTGTATAGTTTATCAGATGAGGAACTGTAAGCACAACTGGAAGTGGTTAAAATTTCTCAGATGATATAAGAATGTCCTTTAGTCTTGATAAATATGCAAAAACAATCCTTAAAGCAGTAAAGCTGCAGCACCAAGAAAATGTCAGACTGAGACAGGAATTTGATGTAAAGGAACCAGTCTAAGAAGATTTATAGGATGTCTTTGCCACAGCTTCCCTGTACCCAGAATCATAACCTCCAACACCAGTGAAACCTGATATGTTTTGTAAGGTTCCAGATACCCACAGATTCTTTTGAGAAACTCATTCTTCACACCCAGCAGTGATTTCTGTAGAATATGACAGACCTACTTAGTTGCTTCCATCGTCCAGTGCTTTGCCCAATGTTAATGAGAAGTAGTGGTGTAGATGGGTGTGGAAAGAAGGTGTGCACTCAGCTGCACATTTTCTTTGTGAGCCCTAAACTGTCAAACACACATGGCCAGATGTTTGTCCTTTATTGGAAACATGAGTAAGCTTTTGTCAGACATGCCCAAGTCAGATAAGTAAACTCCATTGATATCATTACTCAGTTCTGTTACCTAAGTATAACTAGGCACTCCATCAAAAGCGGTTATGATGCTGCCTATGTTTATTTTAGAGCTGTAGATACTGGGTCAGTTTTAAGGAGGTATTGTTGGTTGAGACTACAATCTTTTCCTGAAGATCTAAAGCACAAAATGTTATTCCATGTCACTGTTGCAGTATTTTTCATATGATGGATCTCATGCCAAGGAATAGCGCAACATCCTGCCAGTATACCAAAGACTTCAGCTCTTATAGGCACCTTCCAGGCCTTGCATCACATGTCTACTCGCTCTCACAATGTAGGGCATAAAGGTGACATATAGATGCAAGCACCCCAAATGTATTTGCCGCCAGTTTGAACACCATTATCAAATGTTGATCTGAACGCTCTTCTGCTGATGTTCATCGTGTTACACTGCTGCAGTCATTACACTTGGGTTATCCTGCCGTCAGGCGGTTCCCCAGTCGGTCTGAGTTCCGAAGTCTTGGTCTGGCGTCGGTTGCTGTCGCCTCCTCCCTGACGTCAGTGCGACAGGGGTATATAAGATGCAGCCGACGCCATTTTCTTCAGTTTTTCTTGCCGCGCGGTGCCCGAAGCAAAAGCAGTTCTCAAGTGCCGGTCGGCCGACTCCTGAGATTTTCATTCCGAATCCAGAACCGAAGTCTTCTACAAAGCTAAGAACCCCGTTGGGGAAACATTTTCTTGCCTCAGACCGATGTCAGTAAAAGTTAATAACTGTATTTCTTGTGGGAAGCAAATACCTCATAAGGATTTCCATTCCTATTGTATCCCATGCCTAGGCCCAGACCACGAAGTCAGTGGTTGTCGGTTTTGGGCTAGGTTTAACGAGCACACTATTAAACGTCGGTTTGATTTTGCCCGACATTATTTTGGCAGAAAATTCAATTACACCATGCCGTTGGAACTTCCGACAACCGGAATACATAAAAAGCACAAAGACAAGGACAGGCATCCAAGGCCGAAAACTGACGAGGCCTCTTCCAGGCCGGTCGCCGGTTCTCTGGTTTTCAGTGAGGCACCTTCGCAGCCCCTGACGACCGCTTCTGCAGAACCACAGACCGCCTCCGACTCCCACGTGGAGCTGGCTGGGCCTTCGGACGCACAAGTTTTTCAGCCTACCGAAACTAACCCTTCAGAGGGAACCGAAGTAGCTGAGCAATCCACAGCTTCAGAGGGTGTTTTCAGACCTACTCAGTTAAGCATTAAACCCTCTGCTAAGTTTAAGCCTCCCTTAAAAACAAAGAAACAAATACAGCATTCTCTAGGGCAGGCCTCCATGCCTAAGAAACAAATGCTCAAAATGGCCGAAGACCTAATCGCCCTGACCAGGGGTCCCACCCCCCATCTGATAAAAGGCCCAGACAGGATGCAGACTATGAATCATCCGACCAGGTGTCCATTTCTTCAGATTCATCCTCAGACCTAGGATATTCTTTACCCCCTTATGAGGATTCTGATGCTGAGGAATCAATTCCATCAGCCTCTCCGTCTGAGGACTACTCCTTTGGGGAAACCTTACACACCATGAGGGAGCATTTCCATTGGGAAGGCCAGGATTACTCAGAATCCAAGAAAAGGCTCAGAGACTTCCTTTTATTACCTCAACACAGACCCCTTGCTATTTCGCCAGTGTTAGATATTGTGGATGATGTGTACACTGAATCCAGCTTAAATCCTGACTCCTTACCTCCAGCCCCAGTTAAACCTGATAGATATTATAGAGTCCTTGACTCTCACAAATTTCTGTATAAAAGCCCTGTTGCTGACCCTGAAACCATTTGTCAGGGTCCCAAAGGGATTAAGGCCTCATCAGCAAAAAACCCAGTTCCCTCTGACAGAGATTCCAGAGCATTAGACAGATGGGGAAAGAAAGTATATACGTCTGCAACTTTAGCAATGAGAGCCTTAAATTGCCAGTTTCACATGCTAAAATATCAGAAATTTTTGATGTCTCAGTTGAAACAAAAAATGTTTCCACATTCATATCCTCCTAATTTTAAAGAAATGCAGGATTTATTGCATGCAGCTGAACAAGTGGGAAAATGTTTTGCAATGTGGTTTTGATTCTTTAGAGGCCTTCTGTAGAGCAGCAGTTACAGGCTCTGTTATTAGAAGACATGCTTGGTTAAAAGAACATACGTTACCAGATCATGTTAAAGCAAAATTATTGGATGCACCTTTGCAGCGGGATGTGTTATTTGGAGTTAAGGCAGAAGAGGTATTAAAGAAGATGGAGGATAAGGCAAAATCTATGCAAACGGTGAAGGATTTCTTACAGGTTCAGCCTTCTCGATTTAGCAGAAATTGGCCAACAAAGAATTGGTCCTTTCCAGTTACAGACAGACCTCAATGGGGCAGATACAGATGTCCAAGAGGTAGAGGTCAACCACAAGGTCCTTACAGGCCTCGACAATGGGGTGCACCAGGCCAAAAAGAAGGGGAAGACAGGCCCCAACCATATAAAAAGCAGCCTCAATGACTTCCCACTACAGCTGCCAAACAGCTCTCTCTTGGCAGCCCCCTTAGGAGGAAAACTGGCACTTTTCTATCACAATTGGCATTGGATCACCAAAGACAAATGTGTTCTCAACATTGTATCTCAAGGTTACAGGTTCCACTTTCACACTCTGCCAAGGTTTAAAAGGAATGCCAAATCTGCCACCAAATCAATGGGCAGGGGCTCAAAAACAAATTACAGCACTCATGGACATGAGAGCTATTCAAAAGGTACCACCACAGGAGCAAGGACAATGCTCAAGACTCTTTCTGGTTCCCAGAAAGGACAAAGCCTTGAGGCCCATTCTGGATCTTTCTTCTCTAAACACTTAACTGGATGTTCCAAAATTCAAAATGTTGACACTACAGCAGCTTCTTCCCATGCTGGGCAAGAAAGCTTGGCTCGTGAACTTGGACCTCAAGGAGGCATACCTGCATGTCCCTATCAGACAAAACTGCAGAAGATACCTCAGATTCATAGCTGGTTCAGTGCACTATCAATTCTCTGCACTGCCCTTTGGCTTATCTACTGCGCCCAGGGTCTTCACAAAGTGCCTGGCACCAGTAATTGCATTTTGCAGACAGAAAGGAATTAAAATTTATCCGTACCTGGACGACTGCCTGATTCAAGCAGAGAGCAAGGGCATTCTTCTAAAGCATCTGGCGTTCGTAAAAAAAGTTATTAAGTTGCCTGGGGTACACAGTAAACAAAAAGAAATCAAAACTAGTGCCCTCACAAGAGATAATATTCCTGGGTGCCAGCTTGAACACAACGGCCCAGATGGCTTATCTCACGCCAGACAAGCAAGGACAACTGACTCGATACTTTCAATTGATGGCAACAAAGACCCAACTCCCTGCAAGAAAGATTCTGCAAGCCTTGGGTTACATGGCATCTTGCATACTACTAATTCCATATGCCAGACTGCATATGAGGAAACTACAATGGTACCTAAAGAATGTATGGTCTCAACACTGTCAAAGTTTGGAAACAGTTATACCACTAATTCCTTGCCTTCAACAGGAGTTTCGATGGTGGGCTCAAGCTTGTCACCTCAACAAGGGACAGCCTTTTACTGAACCCACAGCCAGGCAAACACTGACAACAGATGCATCGGATTACGCCTGGGGAGCACACATGGCAGGAAAATGTATTCAGGGCGAGTGGCCCGCAGAACAAAGGCATCTTCACATCAATCAGAAAGAGATGCTAGCTGTACAAAATGCCCTTATAGCTTTCAAGGACCTGCTGCATCCAGGACAACTACTACTAAAGACAGACAACACCACAGTTATGTGGTACATAAACAAGCAAGGGGGCACACACTCCTACCCCCTCTGCAGACAAGCCATGACCTTGTGGAACACAGCTCTAGACTACCAAGTTCATCTGCAAGCACAATTCCTGCCAGGAGAGAAAAACACGCTGGTAGATGACTTGAACAGAAACATCATGGATCCCCACGAATGGGAATTGAATCCACAAATATTCAGAATGATAACACAGAAGTGGTGGAGCCCGGACATAAATCTGTTTGCATCCCCAATGAACTGCCAGCTACAGAAATTCTGCACAAGGAGTTACCATCCACAAGCATGGAAAGTGGATGCCCTCTCATTCAGCTGGAAAAACCTACAAGTATATGCTTTCCCACCTCTACCTCTCCTTCCAAAGGTACTCATAAAAGTCAGGCAAGAGGAGCCAAAGATGATCCTGATTGCACCAGACTGGCCACGCCAGCACTGGTACCCAATCTTAAAGAAATTAGCACAAGAACCACCCTGGATTTTGCCTCAAATCCCACATTTGCTAACTCAGCACAACAATCAGATACTTCACAGCCAGCTAAAGACCTTAAACCTAGCTGCATGGAAAATTTCTTAGTCAAACAAGCAATGCCTCTCTCCAAAGCTGTTATGGATGTCATTCTGGAGGCCAGAAGGCCTAATACCAGGAAAGCCTATTCGGATTAATGGAAAAGATTATGTGCCTGGAACCGGGCGGCCACAGTGGTGCAGTGGTTAGCATTGTTGCCTCACAGCAAGAGGTTCTCCAGTTCGATCCTCAGCTGGGGTGCTTTCTGTATGGAGTCAGCATGTCCTCCCTGTAGGCGCGTGGGTTTCCTCTGAGTGCTCCGGTTTCCTCCCACATCCCTAAGACATGCTGCAGATGGATTGGACACTCTAAATTGGCCCTAGGTGTGAGTGCGTATGTGTGTGTGCCTTCTGCGGAAGGTTGGGTGCCGGGCTGGCAACTCAACACTGTAAAACTCCACTGCCAATCATGAGCGGACAGGTGATCCGCTGTGGCGACCCCTAACCGGGAAAAGCCGAAAGAAGAAGAAGAAGATTCTGTGCCTGGAACCAGGTTCACAGCCTTGACCCTCTTGTCCCAAACATTCCTCAGGTACTACAATATTTAACTGAGATGCTGGACAAGGGCCTCTCCTTTTCATCCATCAAGATCCATGCTTCTGCCATTTCTGCTCATTACAACACGGATCCACCAATTTTCTCTAATCCTTTGCTCAAACAGTACCTCAGAGGGACTAAAACCATAAGACTGCCCCGTAGAACACCTACTCCAACTTGGGACCTTAACTTTGTTCTGGAAAAATTAACTTTACCTCCTTTTGAGCCAGCTAACACAGCAGAATTAAAATATATCTCTTGGAAAACTGCTCTGCTACTGGCAATAACATCAGCACGAAGAGTTTCAGAATTACAGGCACTAATTATTAACTAATAATTAACAAATAATTAACTAATAATTAAGAACTAACCCTATGTTTATGCCAAAGGTGGTATCAAGTGTGGCTCTAAACCAAACTATTCACTTGCCAACTTTTTATCCAAAACCACAGAATAAAGGGGAGAGACTACTGCATTCTTTGGACATTCACAGGCAGTTATGCTTCTACTTGGACAAAACCAAAGCTTTCAGAAAATCTGAGCAATTATTGGTAGCATATGCTGCAGGAGCACAGGGAAAGGCCATTTCAAAACAGACTATTTCAAAATGGATAGGACATTGTATACGTTTCTGCTATACACAACATAGGAAACCTGTACCTAGCAGCATTAGATCTCACTCCACCAGAGCAACAGCCACTTCAACTGCCTACCTCAAAGGAGTACCTACCAAGGATATTTTGGAAGCAGCAACATGGAGTTCTGTGCATACCTTCACCAAGCATTACCATTTGCATTTATACTCCAAATCCAGAGCTGGCTTCGCCACTGCTGTGTTGCAGGGCCTTATAGCCACCCCCTAATGCCTTATAGAACCAGCCACCCTATCTAAGCTTTTGGATTCCACCCAAGTGTAATGACTGCAGCAGTGTAACACAATGAACATAGTACAGTTTTGTACCTACCATAAATGTAGATGTTCGAGTGTAAACACTGCTGCAGTCCAGGTTACCCTCCCTCCTTCCCTTCTTACTTGCTGGTATGTACCTATGTCTTCTACCCTTTACTACTTATGGGGAGTATTTGCTGGTAAGTGAAAATTGTTGTTTGCTTTTCTTATGTATACTTTGCTAGCAATTTGAATTGCCTACCTATTTGGGGGCACCTGACATCTGGGGCAAGAAAAACTGAAGAAAATGGCATCGGCTGCATCTTATATACCCCTGTCGCACTGACGTCAGGGAGGAGGCGACAGCAACCGACGCCGGACCAAGACTTTGGAACTCAGGCCAACTGGGGAACTGCCTGACGGCAGGATAACCCAAGTGTGATGACTGCAGCAGTGTTTACACTTGAACATCTACATTTATGGTAGGTACAAAACTGTTCCTTTTGGTTACCAGTACATTTTTTTCAGGTAAGTGCCCCCTTTGAGTTTCTTTTCTTTCTTTTTTTACTGCTTGTTATTTTGTTCGTGTCATCTGGCTGGTGAAAGTCCTAAAGACCCATTCAGTGTTTGGTTTGGATTTCTGTGCTGTGACCTTATCAGAGACTGGCATGGATATGGCTTCTCACATGTCCATGGAGGGTTTTCAAACATTTGTAACTGAAGTTGAGGGGAAACTCTGCTGATATCTGCGGGACTGAGGGATTTTCTTAGATTTTAGTGAGGGAGGAGATGCCTACAACTGTTAGTTGTGTCAGGGGTGTGACCCTCCAAGGGTGTTTCAAGCAGATGCCCTGCAGAAGAAGAAACAAAAAGGCAAAGCATGTTTCTCCTGTTGTGAAGAATCCCCAACGTGAATGGCAAGATTTCACTCAGGATTTATTTTGAATGCTTTGATGACCTTGAAGACCCTCAAGGAGACTCTGTTCCTTCCTTTTTTCTTTCTCCGCAGTGTGCCATTGAAAAGGTTCTTCACACCATGGATTTGCATAGACAGCTCAGATGTTATGTAGACAAAACTTAAGTTATTTGCTAATCTGGGCAGCTTTTTCTTTCTTTACATCCCAGGACTTTAGGTTTGGCTGTTTCTAAGCAAACCATCTTTTCCTTGATTTCTGAGGCCGTTTATTTGCGTTCTTTTTATGGCAAATGTCACTCCTCATCATTAAAGGCACATTCTGCTGGGGCAGTTGCCTCATCTGGTGCCTTTTTAAGGATCTGGATGCCAGTTCTGTCCTTGAGGCTGATACTTGGTCCTCTATTCATACTTTCACTAAACATTACAAATTAGATGTTATTTCCATGGCCAAAGCAGATTTTGGTGGGGCTGTTCTGCATGGGTTTGTGGAGGATTCCTTTGTGCTTTTCTCCCAAAATTCCTCTTTAGCTCTTGTACTCTAAGGTGATATGGAAGGGCATAGTACAGTTGTGTAAAAATCTTACCATATCACTAGATGTCCTCCTTTTCACTGTTGTTGTACTTGCTCGTTCCCTCATCCCCCATTTGTTCTGCCTCTTGCCTTGTCTTCTGTTTCCATCCTGGCCAGGGTGCCCTTTCTTCCTTTTCCCTTGTTTGTTTTGCCTTCTGGATGCGCATATGTTCCTCCTTGTCCTTGAGGGTATTCTTTTCCTCCTGGGGCTTTTTCAATTGAGTGTTTGCGTCTGTATGTCACCTTTATACCCTGTTTCTTGGTCGGGGACCATACGTGTAATGCACGGTACCTAGAAGAGCTTGAAGGCTTTTGTATACTGGCCTGATGTTGGGCTATCCTTGGCAGGATATACTTCAGGTGAAGAATGCTGCAACAGTGAAGAGAGGGACATCTACTGTTATGGTAAGATTTTACACAACTGTACTTTAATGGATCCCCTCAAGATGAAAGGGCTGCAGGAGAGAGGCAGCATTTTACAGGATTTCATGCAGATTTTTCTTTCTCCTATCCCAAATTGCCAGAGAAATTCTTTCCAAGGCTGGCTGTTTTTTTTTTTTTTTTCTTCAGAAAGAACAGACAATAACAAAAGGATCAAAATTTATCCAAGACGTTGTTCTAGGACAAGTTAAATACTGACTTTAGAGGATGTAAGTTTTTCTTTCCAGCCATATCTACCAGTTTGTGACTGTCTGCTACACTTTCCCCTCTTCTAACACCCTCCCACCTCAGCATATTATTTTTTTGTCTCTATCAAATTAACTCATTCCCTCCTTGTACAGAGACTGATAACTTCAGATCTGTGGGTCCTCAGTATCATGGAGAAAGGCCTCAAACGTATTTGGCTTCTTCTTTCTATCCATCTAGGTATTCTGCAAGTGTCCCCAAACCAAGAACATTTAATTTTTCTGATACTGAAATACTTGTTCCATCAGGGAACTGTAGAAACAGTTCTTGTCCACAAGCAAAACAGTTTTTTTTTATTCAAAGCTTTCAATAGTTCTGAAAAAGGAAGGCATTGGAGGCCCATTCTTAAATGCAGCTGTAGTACATTACTGTAGTCCTCATCTTTAGTACATCTCTGGTCTAAGAAGTATTGCTAGTGAGCTGTGATCTGTTAAACCACCAGCCAAAAACCCCATCAGAAATGCCCATCCACAGTGCACCTCCTAGATTAGTCCTGAAAAGCACATCCTTTGTGATAACAGTTCTTCAAGCCTATGATTATGGACAGTTGGACTACCCTTGTTTCTCCTGACAACCTTGTTGACTTGGGTCTCCAGAGACAGTATAGCAACTTCCTCATATACACAGACAGCCCTCTACTAATAACTCACTCTAGTATAGATTGCAAGAGCTGTATCTACACCAAGAATCTTGAATCCCTGCTCTCTCGCACTCGAAACAGTAACACTGAAGATGTTGTCAACTCACCCACCATTAGTTTATTCACATAATACCCTCACTCATACACACAGTATGCACCCAACACACAAATCAACATTTATTTATTTATTTTATTTTACATTTGTTGACCGGGTTAGTCTGACTGAGCTAAGTAGCCCTTTTTCAGCAGAGGCCCGGGGAGAAAAGCTCCACAGTTTTTGCAGTTTTAGTGTTAATGTCAGTGGGTTACAATGTATACATACAATGGAATACATTTTATCAGAAAAATAATAGTGGGAAAAAAACATAATAAGTATACACAAGAGAAATTATTTGATAGAAATATTTTCAAAAAACAGTGAAAAGAGTTCATAGTGTAAGTAATTTCTTGAGATACGTGACATTAAAAGTGGAGATAAGAGATGGAGAAGGAGTAATACTTTGCAGAGGTTTACGAGCTTAAAAGGTTTGAAGTTTTGGTGATTACATATGAATTAATGGACTAGATCGGGGAGGATATGTGCAGTGGCAGGACCAGTGAGTTTGGAGGTACTCTTTAGTGGCAGTTTTGAATTGATTTGGCTGTTTGAGGGACCTGATTTCTAGTGGTAATTTGTTCCATGATATGATAGGATTGTAGCTGTGGAGGTTGCAGTCAGTTTTAGTCTTGGGTTTATATATTTGTATTAGGTTAAGGTCAGAGCTACGTAGGGATCTAGTGGGAGAATATTGAGAGATGAGGGGAGATAAGCTAAGGCAAAAGGATTTCAAATATAGCATAGAGTGAATTATTTCTTAATTATTAATTATATATTAATTAATTAATTATTTTAATTTTTTTATTTTGCATATGTGGAGGTTCTCAGAAAACTTATTGAAACACCAGAGACCTCCAAAACAAAAGACTTCTGCAACTAACACAGTTCCCACAGCACCCAAGACACACAGCAACACCACTGTCTCGCCTACAAACCCCTTAAGGTGTAACACTCGAAAACCAAATTTTCTTGTCATTGGAGACTCCATAGTAAGACACACGCATCTCCCACTTGCCAGGTTAGATAAAGAGAAAGTCATGGTAAGCTGCATGTTCAGTGCCAAGATCCTTTAGATCACTCATACTCTTAGGTCTCTCAACAGCAAGTACCATTATGCCTCTGTCATAGCTCATGTTGGAGTGAACGACCTGAGACGTACCTCACTGGACTATATGAAGAAACATGATTGAGCTCTCTGAGTATGTGTCCCAGGCAGGTATGTCCCTAGCATTGAGCACATATTACCCTCACCTAGAATGATGCCACAGTATAAACAAAAAATTATAATTTTCAATAATTGGCTTAGTGTGTGGGACAGTTATTCCCCTCCACAAAGTTGGGTTAGCAACAGACCCAGGGAATTATAGACCCATAAGTCTGACCAGCCTCATCTGTAAAGCCCTGGAACATATGTATCATCATGGACCTCATAAATAAAGATGTACACGACCCATAAACCCTGGATCTGACCTAATTCGACTTCATCAAGGGCAGATCCTGGCTGTTAAATCTTGTGGATGTCTTCGAAAATGTGACCAGGGCACACAGCATACCTTGACTTGGTAAAGGCCTTTGACACAATCACACACTCTGGTATTACAGATAAACTTAGCAAACTAAATGTAAACCCCTTTGTTGTAAGACGAGTTGCCAGCTGGTTCACAAACCAGTCACACACTATCAAAATGGGTCTCTCAACATCAGCCAGCAGACCTGTCACCAGCAAGGCTCCACAAGTGTCACTGCTGGGCCCCCTACTGTTTGGTATGTACTTCTAAGAAATTCGGGCCAAAACTAAAGGGCTGTGGCTGACCAAGTTTGCGGCAACTGCAAACTGGGTGCAGTTATTGAATCCCCAAATGATGTCAGTATACTTCAGGAGGGTCTTACACAGACCAACTACTGGTGTGTTAGTCATGGCCTGCAAAATCTGATGTCGGTACCACAATTGTCCCGCTTTGGCCATTTGAAAAGGTGGAAACCCTAAATGCAAAGATATCCATCATCATCCCCTTTGGTAAAAACCATGTCCCTTCACACTATCAAATTAACAACATTACTTTATGTACCTATGAAGTGCTGAGAGATCTGGGATCACAAGTAGACTGCGACTTTAGCTTTGACCACCATGAGTCAACTGTAGTAAGGAAGGCTTTCTATGTAGCACACTTTGTTAGCACAGGCATTGCCTGTATAGCAAAGGAGGTTATAACCCCTCTATACTCATCACTAATCAGGCCCATAATTGAGTATACTGCCTCTTTCTGCATGTACAGTACAAAGCACCTGCAGCAATTGGAGAGAGACCTCAGAGGTTTCTAACTAAGATGATCAAGGGGACTCCAGCACGTGACTTACACAGACCGACTAAAGTTCCTGTCATACTCCGTATCATATAGACTTTTTAGGGGAGACTTATGTCTGGCTTAGAGAGCAATCTGTGATCCAAACCTAATGAATTTGCTGAACATCTGTAAGTAAAACAGGAGTAGAGCTACCCGTTCCAGGGGCCTAAGTATGGTCTTTGCTTTAAATAGGATGTGCTGGAGGGACAGATTTGTCTCCCAGTGACTGCTGTGTCTGGAATAGACTGTCAATTCATGTGAAACAGAGCACATCTATGACACTGTTCAAAACCTGGATGAATGGATGGGACATTGTAAATTCTTACCAGGGATAGCACCCACAACCATTCTGGACATGGGCGTTCATTACTAAACTAAATACAGTCCTGGATACTGTCTAGAGTACCTATGGCATTACATTGGGATGAAACAGATTGGCTTGAAATGACCTCCGGGTTGATAGCCTAGTAACCTCCTATGATCAATTCTCAAGACCTTTCTAAGGGTACCAAGTTCAAGATGGTGTCTCTTCCACCTTTGCTTCCGGTGATTCTCCTTCATAGGTTGGTACAAGGCTATCAGCCCTAGGGCCTATACAAGCCTAGCCATAACAATTCCCTGGCTATTTCTTCCCACACTATTTACTTCCCTGGACCCCTGTCTAGCAGGGCGACTGACGTGATCCCTGGGGTGAATTTCCTTTCTCCCAGCCAATCGTCAAGGTTCCTTTTGAAGAGGACCAAAGAGGCACTCTGCTTGACATGTATGGGCAATCTATTCCAGAGTCTGGGGAGTCTCTGGGTCAGGAACCTATCCCTCCAGCATATTTTGTTTATTGTGATGACAAGGTTTAGATCCCTGGAGCGTGTGGCTCTGAGGGATTGGGATTTCTTTAAGGCCCTTTTGTAGAGTATCCACATCATTTGGGGATTCACTAATGGATTTCCTGACTGTTGTGGCGATGTGGTTATCGAAGGAGAGACCACTGTCCACCTGTGTCCCTAAGTCTCTTATCAAACTTTCGGTGTTTAGTGTACTGCCACCTATATGGTAATTCACGGATACATGTTTTTTCCCAAAGGGGATAACTATACATTTCTTGGCATTTAGCTTGAGCCCATGGCTCTGGCACCAAGCATCTGTTTCTGTAAGGCCCTTTTGTAGAGTATCCACATCATTTGGGGATTCACTAATGGCTCCCAGTTTGCAGTCATCTGCAAACTTTGTTATCCAGAGTCCCTTAGTGTTGGCCTGTACTTCAGAGAAGTAGATGCCAAACAAGAGCGGTCCCCGGACTGAACCCTGAGGTACTCCACTTGTCTGGAGCTGGATTTGGAGTCGGCTACTTTTACAGTGTGGGTTCTATCAGTAAGCCAGTTAGCAACCCACTGGGTGACGTAGGGATTAATGCCCAGCTTAGTAAGTTTATCTATGATTCCAGAGTGGGGGATGGTGTCAAAGGCCTTGGCAAGGTCTAGATAGGCTGTGTGGACCACCTTACCCCTGTCCATGGCTCTAGAGACTGATTTGAAGAAGTCAATCAAGTTCAGGAGACAAGATCGGCCCTTCACAAACCCAAACTGGGTGGGGTCCAGTGTTTGAAGGTTGCCAATGTCTTTGTTTATAATTTCCATGATAATACGCTCCATGGCCTTGCAGATAAGGCTTGTCAGACTGATGGGACAGTAGTTTCCGTGATCCAAGGTGGATCCCCCCTTGTGGAGTGGGACTTTTTGATTACTATGGACCTCAAGTATGCATATCTTCATATCCCTGTTCACCCAGAACACAGAACATTTTTGAGGTTTTGTGTCTTGCAATTTCACTTTCATCAATGTTCTCTTTTATCCTTTGGTCTTCAGCTCCAGGAGTATTTGCCAAATGCCTACCTCCAATTATAGCCTTTTGCAGGCTGTCTGTTTGTATCTAAGCAACCTTCTTCAAGAGACCAACTTTGTATGGATCTTAAGTTCATCATTAACCTTTTTCTTTGCCTGGGTTTTACAGTAATCTTGAGAAAATCTGTCCTCTTCCCATTTTATTCTCTGGTCTTCCTAGGCTGCCATTTCAACATTGTGTCCATGATAGCATTTCTTTCCCATGATAGCATGCAGTTTCATATTGCTTACTCTCTGTTGCTCCTTCACCTACATTTGATCTCAATAGCATGCAGTTTCATATTGCTTACTCTCTGTCGCTCCTTCACCTACATTTGATCTCAACAGTGGAAATACTGAGAGTCCTGGTGTGTATGACTTCATTTGTATAAATTGTAACTTTTTCCAGATTTTCATGAAGAAGATTCAGTGATATCTAAAGTCTATTTGGGCACATCAGTGCCACCCCCTGAACTTCCCACTTCTTATCTTGCCCTTCATAAAGAAGGAATTTCTTTGGTGGATTAACCAGATATTTTTTATTATTTTATGGTTCCCTCTTCTTGACTGAGTTTCCACAGATGATTCAGATCTGGCATGGGGAGCATGTTCACGTGAAAGAAAACAAAAGCTGGATAAACGCCTGGTATACACCTCAAGCGAAAAAATGAAAAGACCGGTTAGACCACAGCAGAAGATAAAAATGGAATAATCCACGTCAGGAAATAAATCACTTGCAGCTTCTCAGTAGTGCCCTTTATAAAACCAAAAGTTGTAACTGAGATGTAGTAGTCAAGGTAGGAAACGGTTCACTTGCAGTTTCACACCACTTTATTAAACAAGAGTAAGCGCTTTCGCGATCTAAGTCAGCTGATCGCTTCTTCAGACTCATAAAAACAGTTAAAACATTGGTATTTAAAATATGGTTCAACCAATGAAAACACATATAGAACTATGACATAGACTAATTAAAATTGCATACATCAGTACACTAATTTGCCTTATATTCTGCATAAGATGAAATAAAATATACATATAACAGATACATTTTATGTAATAATCCATATTACTTAATGTTTTAGTGGTCTGGATTTTAAAAAAGGTTTCTAGGAAACAGCATTGTTCAATCCAGGAGACCTATCTGCCTGAAGTAGTAAAATCCATCTTTGTTCTGCTTCCTCTACCTTATTCCTTATATCACCTCCCCTCTTACTTTTATTTATTATTTCTAAAACCATGAAATTAAAAATATGTTTCCTATCTTCTTCTTCCACATGTTTTGCTAAAGCACTTGTGTCTTTTTTATTTCTTATATCTCTAAGGTGTTCAAGGATACGTTCCTTTAGACACCTATTGGTTTTGCCTATATATGGGGAGCATGTTCATTGAATGCAAAGTCCAAGGGGTTTGGTCAAGATAGGACAGAAAAAAAATGCATAAGTGTCAAAGAAATTAAAGCACTTATCCTGTTCATTTTCACTACATCATCTCTGATCTCCATGAAACGTTCAAATCCTCACAGACAGTACCACTGTAATGTGCTACATTCATTAAGTAAGAAAGGACAAAATCTTACTGTGTCTGCAGACTTACCATGACAAGCCTGGGAGATGACCATTCAGTATAACTTCTGTATTCACACAGTTTACATACCATCAGAGGTGTTCTCTTTCAACGAACTCCCAGTTTCAAGAGGGTACCAAGACCTACCTCCAAATCAGTGGACAAGAGGCATTGAAATAAGTCCAAACTCTCATATCCCAAGGGGCAGTAGAACCTGTCCCCTCAGATCAAACAGGCAAAGGCTTTTATTCCAGACTATTCCTTGTTCCCAGAAAAGAGGGCATTTGGCGCCCCATCCTGGTTCTGTCCATTCCGAAGACCTCCCTGGTGGTCCCCAAATTCAAAATGCTAACTTTGCAGCAGCTGTTGCCTATGCTGGCAAAAAATGCCTGGTTAGTGACCCTAGACCTAAAAGGTGCCTACCTCCACATCCCCATAAGGGAATCCTGCAGGATATTCCTTCACTTCAGAGCAGGCTGACAATGCTTTCACTTCTCTGCGCTACCCTTTAGCTTAGCTACTGCTCCCAGGGCATTCACCAAATGCTTAGCCCCGGCCATAGCCTTTTGCAGACAGAAAAATATACAGATTTACCCTTATCTGGACGACTCCCTCATTCAGGCAGAGTACAAAGAAAAGCTGCTCAAGGACCTCCTCTTTGTCAAAGCCCTCCTAACCTCCTTAGGGCACACCATCAATGAGAAGAAATCAAAGTAAACACCCTCCAGGAAGATCATTTTCTTGGGAGCTCTGCTGGACACAGCATCTCAAATGGCCTTCCTGTCCCGAGAAAAGCAGACCTTCCTGCCTCTCTGCTTTACCCAGCTGGCTTCCAGAAGTCACCTCACTGCGAGGAAGTTCCTGCAAGCCTAGGAGTACATGGCATATTGCATCCTTCTTATTCCTCTGGCCAGGCTTCACGAGAAAACTTCAGTGGTATCTAAAGAACCTTTGGTGTCAGCACTCTCAACCCCTAGAAACCTCTCTCCCTCTGATCCCCTGTATAAGAGCCGTGTTTCTCTGGTGGGTAGGAGCCTGTGCCAAGAACAAGGGTCTTCCCTTCACCCTCCGCCCAACCAGGCAGACCATTACCACCAACGCCTCAGGCATTGCTTTGGGCACTCATTTAGCAGGCAGGTGCACCCAACGTCTTTGGGATGCCCAACATCTTCCCATACATATCAACCAGAAGGAAATGATGGCAGTACAAAAAGCTCTGACATCCTTCAAACCCCATCTCAAGCCTGGGGTTCTCCTTATCAAAATAGACAACACCACAGTAACATGGTACATCAACAAAAACAGGGAGGGACCCAATCTTACCCTCTGTGCAGGCTAGCCATGAACCTCTGGCTGACAGCCTCTTCCATGGGATTACACCTAATAGCCGAATACCTACCAGGGGTCAACAACACCTTGGCAGACCATTTAAGCAGAAACTTACTGGACCCCCATGAATGGCAGCTGCACAGAAATATCTTTTTACAAATCACTCAGGAGTGGGGGACTCCAGAGGTGGATCTCTCTGCCTCGCACCTCAACCATCAGCTGGAAAAATTTTGTACCAGGGAGTATCACCACCTAGCATGGAAGGTGGATGCCTTGACCTTTCCCCGGAACTCCCTCTTTGTGTACGCATTCCTTCCTCTGCCTGTTATTCCCAAGGTACTGATTAAGATAAGGGAGGAGAGACCAAAGGCCGTCCTCATTGGTCCAGATTGGCACCCCTTACTGCACAGCCTGAAATTACAGCCTCCCAGGCAGCTTCCCCTGATCTCAGACCTCTTGACTCAGGTGGGGGGGGGGGGTGCACCCAGATTTGAAGACTCTTAAACTATCAGCATGACTAATACTCTAAAGGCAAACAAGGGACCCCTGTTAAGCAAACAGGTCCTGGACATTATCACAGAGGCCAGAAGGCCCAGCACCAGAAAATCCTACACAGGAAAATGGAAAAGATTCTGCTCCTGGAGCCAGTCCAGAGGGGGTAATACCTCGCAACCTTCCATCCCTCTTATCCTGGACTACCTAGCAGAGTTGCTCAGTAGTGGCCTCTCCTTCTCTTCTATTAAAATCCACGCCTCAGCCATTTCAGCCCATTTCAGTACTGATCAGCCCCTGTTCTCACATCCTTTGATTAAACAATTCCTCAGAGGGGCTTTTAATATCAGATCTCCCAGAAGGCCACCCACGCCAGCCTCGGACCTGAATTATGTTTTAGAAAAACTAACCTTACCACCCTTCGAACCTGCTGCTTCAGCAGAACTAAGATACCTCTCTTGAAAGACTGCTTTTCTACTAGCTATCACCTCAGCCAGAAGGGTTTCAGAACTTCAGGCACTGATGGCCATTGAGCCCTTCATCATTTTCCATGCAGACAGGGTGTCCTTGAAGACCAATCCCTCTTTTATGCCCAAGGTGGTATCTAATGTGACTCTCAACCAGGCCATACATCTGCCCACCTTCTTTTCTAACCTTCAAAACAAGGGGGAAAGAATTCTGCACTCACTAGACGTGTACAGATAGCTCAGGTACTGTCTGGACCATACTAAACCCTTCAGGAAAACAGACCAACTTCTTGTCAGCTTTGCCCCAGGGGCAGAGGGGAAGCCCATTTCCAAGCAAACCATTTCGAAATGGCTATCACACTGTATCCATTTTTGCTACAGGTTACATGGGAGGCCACCCCCTAAGTCTTCTAAGTCTTGTCTTCTTCCCTACTATACCCTATAACTCAGCAGGGGACTGTCTGTTCTCCAACTTTGTTGGAAAATATGGAATAAACAACCCTCGGATATCTCATCCCTGACTTCTCTCCCACTTTTTAAAGGTATCTAAACTGTACCTCAGTAAAAATGGCTATGTCCTTGTACTAACTAGACTAACTCTGTTTCTTTTCTTTACTTTTCTTCTTCCCTATTTTTTCTCCCTACACCCCTTTCAGTTTTTCTTTACCTCTCATTACACTTTATCATCTTCTTATAAAATTTATGTTTAGATTCTTTGTATTGTAATGAGTATTGTGATATGGACATCACGTAGGATGTAGTTTATGTATTTTTTGGTTTTAAGATTGTAATTTGCACATTTCCTGAAAAAAAAATATATATACTTTTTGGTTTGCTGTTAGCATTATATTTGTTATAACTTCTGTTGTAACACCTTCTTAATCCTTGTAATAATTACTGGAACTTTTCTCCCCGGGCCTCTACTGAAAATGGACATATATCCAGATAGACTAGCCCGGTCAACAAATGTAAAATAAATAAATAAATAAATTCTATTTGTACCCATTCCACTAGGGCAGCCTCCACTTCCTCAACATTCCTCAGAGGAGTTCCCACCAGGGACATCTTGGAAGCTGCCCCCTGGACGTCTGTCCATACCTTTACCAAGAATTACCACCTAACTCTCTTTTCTAAGGCTATTGTAGGGTTTGCCTTTACAGTTCTGCAAGGCATGCTGACCCAGGCCTAGGTGTTTTACTAATCCTTCCAGCCCTGTTCTCAGCTTTGGGAATCCTCCCACAGGTGATGACTGCAATAGTGAAATACGAAGAACATAGTACAGTTATGTACACTTAACATAAATGTAGATGTTTGAGTGTATTCACTGTTGCAATCCTGGTTTCCCTCCCTCCTTCCCCCTTATATCTTCTTTCCTTAGGGAGGCATAACCTTCTTACAGTGGCTTTTAGCCTCCAGAACCACTTTACAATATTTCCAAGGGCTTCTGACTGGTTAGGGCAAGAAAAACTGATGTAATGGCGTCGGCTGCCTGGCTTTATAGCACTGATGACCTGACGTCAGTCAGCAAGCGACAGCAGCCGACGCAAAAAAAACATTGACTCTGGTATTCGGGCCAGTCGAGAGCTACCACAGCAGGGATAACCCCACAGGTGATGACTGCAACAGTGAATACACTCGAATATCTACATTTATGGTAAGTGTACACAACTGTACTTTCTCTGCTCTCTTCCATTTGGCCAAGGCAGTCACCACAAGTTACCTCACAGGATAGACATCTTCACAGAACCAAAAGGCTCCCTCTTTCCCTCGAATGTACAGACACTAAACCTGACTCTGGGTGATGGGACTCAATGCCATTCAGGCATCTTTTTTTCAGAGGATGCAATGTAAGGTGCTAGAGAACCTGCTTTACAAGAAAATCCTATGTTTATGAATGGAAAAAGTCTATTTGGCGACAAAAGAGAAAACAAGACCTTTTTTATGTGGGTAACTTCACTATTCTTTGACATCTGTTTGAGTTGCTGAATTCAGGTCTGGCGTATTCTTCAGTTAAGGTACATTTGTCAGCATTATTCACATGATTACCGTTGGATCAATCTATTTCTGCAAATTTTGATGTAAAACTATTTTTGAAAGCTATCCTATATATCAGGCCAATAACAAAATGTATACTTCCTCCTTGAAACATAGATTATGTGTTGGTGAAGTTGACACATGGTGCTTTTAAGCCTGCTTCCTCTTCCGCTGTAAAATTGTGTTACCTGGAAGCCAGGATCTGAAGTAGGATTGTTCATTTGTCAGCAACCTGTGGGTTACGGATCAGATATCGGATCCGAGCCGGCAACTTGTTTCAAGCTAATGGATCCGAGCTCCTAGCTCCTCCCTTCACCCATAATCCCCTGCTAACCCTCCATGACCCCAGATCTAGTTTGCCGCGCTTGTGATGGCTGGATCCTTTTCTTGAGCTCCAGATAAGTGATAAAAAAAAGTTAATTTTTTTCGTCAGAAAATTCTGTTTTAGTTTAAATTAACATTTGTAAAGTGTGTCTGAGTTAGGTTCCCTATTTGTTGTTTAATTAATACCCTCCCTTCGCTGGTCGCTAGTGTGTGAGTGTTTGTTGTGTGTCTTTTGGGGCCTGTGTGTGTGTGTAGTTGTTTTTCTTTCTTTTTTTTTTTTTTTTTTTAAAAAGGAAAGGCTGAGGCCCCAAAAGCCATATTTTCTAAATGTACCGAGTGTGGCCATAAGCTCTCCCCGGCTGATGGCCACACTCGGTGCGTTCGGTGCCTTGGGGTTGAACACCTCACCTCGGGCTGTACTATCTGTGCAGCGTTCAACCCCAGGGCACTGAAAGAACGGAGGTCGAAGCTGGTCCTGGCAGGACTTCTACCCCCGGATTCAGCTTCGGCCTCCGCTACCTCTGCTACTCCCTTGGCACCATCACAGCCTGTGGTGGTTGCCACTCCTGCCCCCCTGCCTCCGACTGGGACTCAAACTCCCGCTAAAGTGTCGGAGGACAGGGAGGCCAGGAGGGAGAAACGGAGGGAGTAGCACCACAAGCGGGCCGAGACCTCCGTTCGGCCCGCCAGCTAAGCGGGCTTCTCCCTCCATTGCTTCTAGGTCTCCTCCTCCTCGGCTCCGATCCCCTTCTTTCTCCCCGGGGCCCGAGGAGGAGGAGACCCGATCTCCGTCTAGGTCATCGAGGCGGCATTCCAGGCCTGCCTCTGTGGCCTCTTCGAGATCCACTTTCAGCTTATCAGATGCAGACTTGGACCGGATGATGCGAAGGTTCATCCAGGCCCAGCTGCAGATGGGAGTGCTCTTGCCTCCCCCCCCTCAGGGGGGGAGCTCGACACCTTTTTTCCACCCAATTGCTCCTTCTCCGACCCGCTACCCGGGTTCGGAGCGCTCGGAGCCGAGCAGCTTTGGAGCCAGGGGTGGGTCGGCGCCGACAGTACTTGGTACTTCGGATCCGACCCTACCCTCGAGTCTGTCGGATCCGACCTCTCGGAGCCGTGGTCCGAGCTTTGGATCCGGGGGATTCAGTGTGTCTTTGTCCAGGTCGGAGCACACTGGTCCCTCGGATCCGACGGTCTCGGCGCCGGCTCCGATCCCTTCATCGGATCCGAGTGGGAGCCGACTTTCGGATCCATTGGAGAGTGGCTCTCCCTCGGCATTCGATGTTGTGGAGAGGGCTCTGTTGAGAGCATCTGGACCCCCGGTCCTTGCATCGACTCCTCCCTGCACTCCCTCTCTGCTGGGCCAGGCTTCCATCACCCGGCCAAAGGGACAGCCTGCTTCGATGTCACAGACAGTTCCATTGGAACAAGATGTTGCTGGCGAGGCCTCCTCGGACAGTCCCCCCGAGGAAGCTCCCCACAAGCATAAGTGCAAAAGGAGGCACGCGGACTCCTCCGAGTCCTTAACCGAGGACACAGACTTGGAGGAAGGGGAAGGCTCCCCAAGATCACCCCCTGAGGATGTCTCCTTTGGAGAAATCATGGAGATGCTGAGAATCAGAGGTGGGTGGTCTGCCCCCAAGTCTTCCTCTGACGAGTCCGTGTTTCTGGAGGCATTCGAGGCAGGCCCGTCTACCTCCTGGGTGTCCCCTCCAGCCGATCCCCTGGTGGACCTTATTACCACCAGGGCATGGAAGGATCCGGACACCGTGGAGCCAATACCGAGCGACGGATAGGATTCTTAGCCCCCTCAGACCGGTCACATTGGAGTAAGGGCCCCTGTAGATGCCATGTTGACGGCGGCAGCCACAAAGAGGGAATTGGCTCAGGAGAGTCCCTCAGTCCATCCACCGAGCAAAGAGTCCCATTTGATGGATCGCTTAGGGAAGCGAGTCTTTAGTTCAGCGACCTTCTCAGTAAGGTCTCTGAACTATATGGCACATGTCATCAGGATGCAGCGGGATCTTATCAAAGAATATGCTGCATCCCCCCCGGAGTCCATGTCGGAGGAGGATAAACATTTGTACTCCACCTGAATGGCCACTCTGAGATCTATTTCAAACACCTCTATGCGGCTGTTGTCCCACGCCACAGAGGGAGCCGCTAGGGCCAGAGGAGCAGGCCTAGTCATGAGACGTCAGGCCTGGCTCCGTCATTGCGACTTTACGGAGCCCTTTAAAGCATCCTTCGCGAACGCCCCCTTTGATGGTTCTGCCCTTTTTGGCAAAACAGTTCGCGAGACGCTTGTCCAGAGTGAGAAGGACGGGAAGACGTTGTCTGCCGTCGGATTCTGCTTCTCTGCTCCCCAGCGGTCCTTTTCAAGGAACCAAAAGGGTCAGAAGAAGATGTGGTTCCGGAAATCACAACATTCCCAACCAGCTCCGGACAACCAGTCCTACCGTGGCAGAGGTGGACAGGGAGGACATCGCCCCAGGGGCAGAGGGGCTCCGAGAAATTTCGGGTCCAGAGAACCTTTCTCTGAGCGGCCCGCGCAGCAGCACTGAGGGGTTGCCCGGCTGCTCCACTCTGGAGGCAGTCGGGGGGCGTTTTTTGAAACATCTAGCGGCATGGGAGTCCATCACAACAGACCGCTGGGTGCTTCGCATCATATCCAGAGGGTACAAAATACCAATTCTCCATGTCCCCCAATCCAAGAACCTCCCCGATGTACCACCCGATCACAGGGAGGCCGCAGCCGCAGAAATACAGCAGCTGCTAAGAAAAAGAGCCATCCAGCCCGTCCCCCAAGACCAGCTCGGATTAGGGTTCTACTCCAGGTTCTTTTTGGTGCCAAAAAAGATGGGGGACCTGAGACCCATCCTAGACCTTTCCCGCTTGAACCTGTCAGTAACCAAGGAAAAATTCTGAATGGTCACTCTTCAATCTATCCTCCCCCTTTTGAGGGAGAACGATTGGATGTGCTCTATAGACCTCAAGGATGCGTATTACCACATCTTAATGGACAAACGATCTAGGAGGTTCCTTCGCTTCCGGCTGGGAGCCAGTCACTACCAGTTCAGGGTCCTTCCCTTTGGCCTCACCACAGCCCCCAGGGTGTTCACCAAAGTGTTAGCAGTGATTGCAGCCCACCTGAGACTCCAGGGAATTCAGGTCTTCCCGTACCTGGACGACTGGCTCCTGACCGCACCAACAAGGCATCTACTTTGTTCGGCCAGAGACTTCTTTCTCCATCTAGCCCCACAACTAGGCAATGTCGGCAAATCTCTACTGGCTCCAACACAGATCATAGAATTCATAGGAGCCAGAATAAACACCAGAGATTTGCGAGCCTTCCTAACTGCCGAGAGAATCAGAAATCTACAACTTCATGTGCGGGCTATCCTTCATTCAGAGGCTTCACCAGCGGAATTGATCCTGAGGGCACTAGGCTCCATGGCAGCAGCGATTACACTCCTTCCATGTGCCCGTTTGAACATGCGAGTCCTGCAATGGACTCTGTTAGTGCAATGGTCCTTCCTATCCCTTCCTCTCCACCATCCCATTGCTATCAGCAAGGCTTGCAGAAGGGCGCTACTATGGTGGCTCCAAGCATCGAACTTCCATACGGGCCGTCCCTTCTGCACCTCTCCCCCTATCGCCACTGTGACCACGGACGCTTCCTGCCTCGGGTGGGGGGGGCATTACTCAGGCAGGATAGTTCAAGGCACATGGAACGATACAGAGACCTCCCTGCATATCAACGTTCTGGAGATGAGAGCGGTGCTGTTGGCGTTGCAAGCACTTCAGAGCTTCCTCCCCACAGGAACGATTGCAATTCACTCGGACAACATGTCAGTGGTCTGGTATATCAACAAACAGGGGGGAACCAGATCTTATCCTCTTTGCCGCGAAGCCATGAGAGTGTGGGAATGGGCGATCTCCACCAACCGCTTTCTGATTGCAATGCGCATTCCGGGGAGGACCAACATCCTAGCGGACAAGCTCAGCCGCACCCTTCTTACCCCTTACGAGCGGTCTCTCAATCCTCTAGTAGCGAAGCAGATATTTGCAACATGGGGGCAACCCTGCTGCGATCTTTTTGCATCTCCCTCAAACGCCAAATGCGACAATTTCTTCGCTCTAATCCCCCACCAAGGGAATCTCCAAGAGACGCTCTGGTGCATGCTTGGCCACCCGGTCTACTCTATGCCTATCCTCCTCTTCCAATGATGATACAACTCTTACAGAAAGCCTCGCGGTTGGGGAGCAAGATGATTCTCATTGCCCCATTCTGGCCTCGACAAATTTGGTTCCCTTACCTGTGGTCTCACCTTGTGAATCACCCTTGGATTCTAGATCCCATTCCGGATCTCATCTCCCATCCATTGGACTTGCCAACTCCAAACCTGGACAATCTGAAACTGACAGCTTGGTTGCTCCAGTTCCACTCCTAGTTAGGACTCGGTATCTCTTCACCAGTCAAAGCCATCCTCGTGGCAGCACATAAGCCCTCCACCAGGAAAGTGTATCACAGCAAATGGAAACGTTTTCCATCTGGGCAGAGCGCCGCGATCTAGATCCCTTTACGGCTCCTCTTCCATCCATTTTAGATTTCCTAACTGAACTCTTTCAAGAAGGCGCTAGTTGTTCAACTGTCAAAGTGCAATTGGCAGCCATTTCTCATTATCATGTGGGACATGATACAGGACCCTTGATGTCAGCCAAATTGTGTCAAACCTTTCTCAAGGGTACCTTTTACTTAGACCTCCTGTAAAGAAGCCGTACCCCATGGGATCTTACTTTAGTTCTTCAAGCCTTGACTGCTCCACCCTTTGAACCCGCTGCTTCAGTGGATCTCAAATTCTTGTCATGGAAAACAGCATTCCTTGTAGCCATTACTTCAGCGAAAAGAGTGTCGGAACTTCAGGCTCTTTCTGTGAAGCCTCCATACCTGATTTTTCACCCTGATAGAGTGTACCTCAGGATCAATCCTCCTTTCTTCCCAAGATAGCATCAGAAACCAACATAAACCAATCCATAAATTTACCGGTTTTCTTCCCTAAATATCAAAATAAGGGTGAATACAAGCTGCACTCATTGGATGTTCATAGGCAGCTTCGTTTTTATACTCATAGGACGGCTGGCCATAGACAATCTGACCAGCTGTTCGTTTCCTTTGCCAAATTTAACTTGGGGAAAGCTATCTCTAAAGTATCTTTATCTCGCTGGATTTCCCAATGTATAATACTAGCTCATCAAGCCTCGGGTAGACCCGCACCAGAAGGAGTTCGTGCTCATTCCACTCGCTCCATTTCTACTTCTGCGGCTTTCAAGTCTAGAGTTCCTTTGGATGATATTTGTTCTGCAGCCACTTGGGCTTCATCTCATACCTTTATCAACCACTACAAGCTAGACCTGCTTTCTAGAGGGAGAGCATCCTTTGGCTCTGCGGTGCTTCGTAATATCCTTCCATGATGGCCACCCAGGGTGCAGGTAGCTGGGGACTCTGTCCCACAGGTTGCTGACAAATGAACAATCCTACTTCAGATTTAGAAGTTATGTACTCACCATAACGTTCCATCTGAGTAGGTAGTTCATTTGTCTGCAACCATCCCCCCCCCTTCCTCCTGACCTTCTTTGGATCTATTAGTTTTTTTTAGATATCCTTTGTTGGATATATATGGAGAGGCAAACTCGATCTGAGGTCATGGAAGGTTAGCAGGGGATTATGGGTGAAGGGAGGAGCTAGGAGCTCGGATCCATTAGCTTGAAACAAGTTGCCAGCTCGGATCCGATATCGGATCCGTAACCCACAGGTTGCAGACAAATGAACTACCTACTCAGATGGAACGTTATGGTGAGTACATAACTTCTAATTTACTCCTAAACTTTTACCCCATGAAAAATGGTCTCAGAGTTTATAAGCTCATATAGCATCTCAACCTTTTTCTAATAGTCCACAAAGATAGGGTATTAGAACTAACACTCCTTTTATGTCTAAGGTTGTCAGTAGGGTATCTCTTAATCAGTCTGTTGGCTTGTCTGCCTTCTTCCCCAGTTCACAAGATAAAAATGAAAGAATTATACATTCTTGGGATGTCCATAGGCAACTCAGTTTTATCCAGACAAAGGCTTGTTTCCTTTCAGCATAAGAAGGTTTTACCGCTCTGCCTCAAAACAAACAGTCTTAAGGTGAATTTTATCAGCTATTTCCTTTTTGTTATTCCTTTTATGAAAAGAAAACGTACCAGGCCAGGTTAAAGACCATTCCATCAGAGCAATAGCGTCTTTTGGTGACTTTTTTCAAGTGTCTGGACATTAGATCCATTTTAGAAGCAACCCTTGGACAATTTTTATTTTATTTATTTTTTTATTTTATTTTACATTTGTTGACCGGGGTAGTCCGACTGGATACATGTCCATTTTCAGTGGTGGCCCGGGGAGAAAAGCACCAAGGAAAGCAGTTAAGTTTAAAATACAGTATTTCCAGTAGTTAACATACCTAAACAAGCCCTTAAGTTTAAGATACAATATTTACAGTGGTTACATACCTAAGCAAGTTATAAAAGATCCAGGGTTAAAGAAAATCCTGAGAGTAGGTCATCATTAAATAACACAGGCCAGCTAAAAATACTGTTATTAACTCATACAGTAAGATTCAGATACAATATTTACAGTGGTTACATACCTAAACAAGTTTAGAAATAAACGTAAGTATAGGTCAGGATTAGTGTCACAAGTAGGCTGAGATTACTGTTTTTGTCTCATTGTCAAGGAGAGTTAGTCAGGTTTGCTACATTGACATAGCCAGTTTAGTGTCAGATGTTGTTTGAGTCTAGTCTTGAATTGACTCAGGGTGGTGAGCAAAGTAATTTCAGGTGGGAGAGAGTTCCAGGCTCTGCCTACAGAGTTGGTGAAGAGAGAGAGTCACCGGCATAGTTATTAGATTTGATAGTCTGGACTATTAGTTTATTAGAGGATCAAAGAGGTTGGGGATTGTGATAGGGGGTGATAGTATTTTTAAGAGCAGGAGTATTGTCTGGATTGTAAAGGATCTTATGGGCAATAATCAGTAGGTTATACTGGATTAAGCTTGGTAATTCTAGCCACCCGAGCTGGTTTAGGTTGATACAGTGATGAGTCCTATAAGGCAGGCCAGTGGCAAATCTGGCAATGTGGTTGTAGCAGATAGTTTGTTAAGGACAGACTTGTTTAGATTGGAGAATAACAGGAATGCATACAGAAGAGTTGAAAGTAGGTGAGAGCGAGCTATTGAAAATCTAGCAGGAGGGGTCAAGAAGGCTTTTATCCTGTAAAGTGACTCTAGTTTTTTATTGATGGTCTTGATGGATTGATTAACATGTAGGTTGAATTTAAGATTATTATCGATGATAACACCTAACAGTTTTGTGGAGGAGTCTGGGGAGATTATTGTGCCATTATTAGATTTTATGGTAACAGTGAATGCAGTAGACCTGTGTGTTGGTAAGAAAAGCAACGTTTTAGTTTTTTTGGGATTTAGGATCAGACAACGACCAGAAAGCCAGTTTTCAATTGTGTTGAAGGTGGTTTGTGTGGCTGACCACAGCTCTGTTGGAGATGTGGCTGAGCATATCAGGGTGGATTCGTCAGCGTGTTGGATATAGCTGACTTAAGAGATAACAGTATAAAGGTTGTTAATGAGATGGAGAACAAAATGGGCCCTAGTATAGATTCCTGGGATACACCTAAGGTGTTGGGTAGGAGTTTAGAGAGTTTGTTTTGCCAAAGAACAGCCTGCTGTCTAACATTCTGATAAGATTGGAACCATTGAATGGCTTTAGTATCTAGGCAGAATGTTTTCAGGATGTGGATTAATAATTTGTGATCAACCGTATCAGATGCCTTGGAGAGATCCAAGAAGAGGTCAGAGGATATGTTATTATTATTATGATTAAGGTTTATGGTGTTGGAGAAGGTTAGGAGGGCTGAAGTAGTGCTGTGGTGAGGTTGGAAGCCATGCTGGGAGTCTGCCATGAGGTTGTTCTGAGTTAGGTGGTGCATCAGTTGTCTTTGGATACATTTTTCCATAATTTTTGCAAGTGGGGATAATATAGCTATTGGCCTATAATTGGATAACTCAGTAGAGCTACCTCCTTTGTGAAGTGGGATTACATAGGATATTTTCCAGATGGAGGGGATTTTGGCATCTGCTATTGTTCGATTAATTAGTATCGAGATGGGGTAAGCAATGGCGTCAGCTGCTTTTTGTAGATACTTGCCAGGGAGTTGATCAGCGGAGAGTGTAGCTGGTTTTAGTTTTTTGATCAAGGTACGGATGAGTGAGGTGGCAACTGGTTGGAATCTAAATGTGAGTTGGTTTCTGGGGGTGGTACCTTCATGGCCTGGGGAGCTGGGAGGTAGTTGGCTCGCTAGGGCTTGAATAGACTCAGTAAAGAATCGGTTAAAACTGTCAGAGACTTCCTCAGAAGGTTTATCAATGTTGGCTGCAGGGATTGGGGTGGAAGTTTGTCCAGGATGTAATAGTTTATTTAAACCTGCCCAGAACCTCTGAGGGTTATTTTGATTTATTTCCTGTAGATTATAGTAGTAGTTTTTTTTAATTTGTAATTTATACTGCAGTATCAGCAAAAGACATTTACAGTTGTGTAAGAACTTAACCATAGCAGTTGATAAGTTAGTAGATATCTTACAGTATGGACACCTTCCCTTCATTCCTTCTTTTGTTATTATGTATATAAATATTTTTTCTGGCCAAGGTGGACAACGTTTACATTATGCGCCTTTCTTGGTTGTCATATTTGACCTCTTTCTCTCAGTCTCATTTTTTGCCTCTCCTCTTGCTAGTGTGGAGCAAGAAGGTCCTAAGGATTTTCATGCTCACACAGTCCTTACGTAATTTGAATTGCAACAGTAATCTACTCAGACATCTACTACTGTTATGATAAGTTCTGAAATAACTGTACTTTCCTTTTAGATATCTTTGATTCCTTGTGCATTTGCTACATTCAGTAACTGCATGTGATATTCATGATGTATGCTTCTGAGTACGTTTTCATAAAAGGGTTGGGGCCATACAAGGGAAGGGGTACAGTTGCATTGTGCATTAGGGCACTTGACTATTAGGAAATAGCATGATAGAAAGGTGGCTACCTTGTTTGTTTTGTGGGAGTCAGGCTACCATGTATATTTTGTACTTATTTTCAAGGTGTTGCTAAAAAGTATTGATGGAATCCTGGCATTTTGTTTCCACTTTCACTTTTGACCTCTTATTTGCTTTTTTTAATGTTTTTAGTAGTGTTGTATTTTGGCACTTGAGTTTTTCCTACCACTGTTTTATTCTTGTTTGACATCTTCTGTTGCTGTTTATAAGTCTGGACATACTTTGAGTTCTTTTACAGATTTTCAAACATAGAACCGTAAGTCATTAGAGATTTTATGGAGGATTTGAATATTCCAACTGCTGTCTAGAAAGTAGTGTCCTGCCTCTGAGAATCATGTATGTATTCATGCCAGTGTTTACATGCAGCCATTATATTTCTTAACTAATACTTTGTCAACACTCTATTTCTCAAAGTTTGGCCTGTTGAATGGTTATCTTGTGTGTTGTCTGTATACATTATTTGCATTGGACTCATGGTTTTTGTATTGTTGTTGCACACAACCTGATGTTCATCGTGCATACAGCTGCAGTCATTACAGATGGGGTTATCCTGCCGTCAGGCGGGTCCTCAGTCGGCCGAATTCCAAAGTCTAGGTCTGGCATCGGTTGTCGTCGCTTCTTCCCTGACGTCAGTGCGGCAGGGGTATAAAAGAGGCAGCCGACGCCATCCTCTCCAGTCTTTTTTGCCTTGCGGTGCCCGAAGCAGAAGCAGTTCGCAAGTGCCGGTCGGCCAGCTCCTGAGATTTACGAAAATATTTCAGCCGAAGTTTTGAAAACTAAGTACCCCGTTGGGGAAACTTTTCTTGCCTCAGACCGATGTCAGACAAAGTTAATAATTGCATTTCATGTGGGAAGCAAATATCGCATAAGGATTTCCACTCTTGCTGTATACCTTGCTTAGGCCCAGACCACGACGTCTCGGCCTGCCGTTTTTGTGCTAGATTCAACAAGTGCACTATTAAGCGCCGGGCGGAGTTCGCCCTTCACTGTTTTGGTAAAAAATTTAATTATATTATGTCGTCGGATACTCCAACTCCAGTTTTGAGTAAAAGACGCAAAGATAAGGACTGACTTACGAGGTCCGCACCGACTACTGACACCACGCTAAGGCCGACTACCGGTTCTCCGGTTCTCAGCGAGGCGCCTACGCAGCCCCTGAGTACCGATGACACAACATTACCGGTGTCTTCAGTACCCGAGGTCGCAGGCTCCTCGGTCCCCATTCCTACTACAGATACCGAAGCCACTTTTGGCGGGGAAACTCAGAGTTTAGACAGGCCTGCCATTTCTCAAGGTGTCTTCAGGCCTTCCTCCTTCTCTATTAAAGCTTTCACTAAATCTAAAGCAGCCATGAAAACCAAAAAACAGGGACCTCAGACCCCCTCCCAAGGCCCCATGCCTAAAAAACAGATGCTCAAAATGGCTGAGGATTTGATTACTCTTATCAGGGGTTCTCAACCCCCCTCGGACAAAAGGCCCAGATTAGAGGAAGACTACCCTTCCTCAGATCAAGCCTCTATTACCTCTGAACATTCTGAGGACCAGGACTATGCCTGTTCTCCTTTTGAAGACTCTGATGCAGAGGAGTCTATTCCCTCGGTCTCCCCCCCTGAGGACTACTCTTTTGGGGAAACCCTACATACATTCAGGGAACACTTTCACTGGGAAGGCCAAGATTACTCAGATTCCAAGAAAAGGCTCAGGGATTTTCTCTTGCTCCCCCAGCATAGGCCCTTGGCTATCCCTCCTGTTTTAGATATATAGGATGATGTGTACACAGAAGCCAGCCTTAATCCAGATTCTTTACCTCCAGCTCCTGTTAAACCAGACAGGTATTACCGGGTTCCTGATTCACACCAGTTCCTATACAAAAGCCATACTGCTGACCCAGAAACTATTTCACAGGGTCCCAAGGGAATTAAGGCCTCTACTGCTAAAAACCCATTACCTTCAGAGAGAGATTCCAGAGCTTTAGAAAGGTGGGGGAAAAAGGTGTACACCTCGGCCACTTTAACCATGAGGGCATTAAACTGTCAGTTCCATATGTTAAAGTATCAACAGTTTTTGTTATCTCAGTTGAAAAGCAAAATGACACAACCAGAACAACCAGATTTAAAAGAGTTGCAGGATTTGTTGTATGGTGCAGAGCAAGTGGGTAAACATACCTTGCAGTGTGGTTTTGATGCTTTAGAGGCCTCATGTAGAGCTGCTGTTACGGGGTCTGTTATACGTAGACATGCTTGGCTCAAAGAGCAAGCCTTACCAGATCATGTCAAAGCTAAATTATTAGATGCACCTCTTCAAAAAGATGTATTGTTTGGTGTTAAAGCTGAGGAGGTACTAAAGAAAATGGAAGAAAAAGCGAAATCAATGCAAACAGTGAAAGATTTCCTGCAGGTACAACCTCCACGTTTCAGCAGAAACTGGCCTTCAAAAAATTGGTCCTTTCCAGCCACAGACAGACCTCAAAGGGGCAGATACAGACGCCCAAGGGGTAGAGGGCAACCTCAAGGATCTTTCAGAGCCAGACAGTGACAAGCACCAACCCCAAGAGGTGGAGAAGATAGATCACAGTCATTTAGAAAACAGACACAATGACTTCCCCCTTTACCTGCCAAGCAAAGCTTTAATGGCAGCACCTTTGGGCGGAAAACTGGCATTATTCTCAAAAAAATTGGTGTATTGTTACAAAAGACAAATGGATTCTGGACATTATAGACAGAGGCTACAGGTTCCACTTTCACACCCTTCCAAAAATGAGAGGCATGCCAAACCTGCCACAAAATCAAAGGGCAGAGGCACAAAAACAAATTTCAGCTCTCATGGACATGAAAGCGATTCAAGGGGTACCTGCAAAAGAACAAGGTCAAGGGTTTTATTCCAGACTACTCCTGGTACCAAGGAAAGACAAAGATTGGAGACCTATCTTAGACCTATCCATCCTAAACACATATTTACAGGTACCAAAATTCAAGATGCTCACATTACAGCAGCTTCTTCCCATGCTGGGCAAAGAGTCTTGGCTGGTAACATTCGACCTCAAGGAGGCATACCTGCATGTCCCTATCAGACAAGATTGCAGAAGATACCTCAGATTTCTTGCAGGTTCAACCCATTATCAATTCTCTGCATTGCCCTTTGGCTTATCTACTGCGCCCAGAGTGTTTACGAAATGCCTGGCATCAGTAATCGCCTTCTGCAGACTTCAAGGAATACAAATATACCCATATCTGGACGACTGCCTGATCCAAGTGGACAGCAAGGACATACTTCTGAAACACGTGGCGTTTGTAATAAAACTGTTGAACTTTCTGGGATACACAGTCAACAAAAAGAATTCAAAACTAATACCCTCTCAACAAATAATTTTCCTGGGTGCCAGCTTGAATACAACCACCCAGATGGCCTACCTCACGCCAGACAAACAAGGGCAACTGTCTCAATACTTCAGCAAAATGGCAACCTTCACCAGGCTGAGTGCAAGGAAAGTCGTGCAGGCTCTGGGATTCATGGCATCTTGCATCCTACTAATCCCATGTGCAAAGCTGCATATGAGGAAACTTCAATGGTACCTAAAAAACTTATGGTCTCAACACAGCCACAGCTTGGAAACAATGATACCACTCATTCCATGCCTTCAAAAGGAATTTCTGTGGTGGGCTCAAGCATGCCAAAGAAACATAGGTCTCCCTTTCTGCGTACCTCAAGCAACTCAAATCATCACAACAGACGCCTCAGACTACGCCTGGGGGGCACACATGACAGATCAGTGCATTCAGGGAAAATGGTCCCAAAAAGAGAAGCACCTACACATCAACCAAAAGGAAATGCTAGCCGTGCAAAATGCTATTATGGCCTTCAAAGACCTATTGCATCCAGGCCAGCTATTGATAAGGACAGACAACACCACAGTGATGTGGTACATAAACAAAACAGGGGGGAACTCATTCATACCCCCTGTGCAGGCAAGCCATGACCCTATGGAACACAGCACTGGAATTGCAAATTCAACTACAGGCACAATTCCTGCCAGGGAAGGAAAACACACTGGCAGACAGCCTAAGCAGAAATATGACAGATCCTCACGAATGGAAGTTGCATCCTCAAGTTTTCACAAAGATAACTCAGGCATGGTGACAGCCAGACATAGATCTCTTTGCTACCCACAGAAATGACCAGTTGAAAAAATTTTGTTCAAGGACCTATCATCCACAGGCCTGGAAAGTGGACGCACCTTCTTTCAATTGGACAACGTTGACAGTCTATGCCTTTCCGCCTCTTCCTCTGCTGCCCAAAGTTCTATTAAAAGCCAGAGCAGAGAGGCCGAAAATGATTCTCATTGCTCCAGACTGGCCAAGACAACACTGGTATCCGCTCCTGAAGAGCCTGACACATTCCCCACCATGGATCCTACCTCTAGTCCCTCTTCTGTTGTCCCAGCACAACTACAAGACTCTTCACAGCCAGCTCAAAACCCTAAATCTAGCTGCATGGAGAATTCCTTGATTTCCCAACAGACCCTCCTCTCCAAGGAGGTGCAGGATGTCATCTTGGAGGCCAGAAGACCTTCTACTAGAAAAGCCAAATGGAAACGATTTTGTGCCTGGAATCAAGAAAAAGGGCCAGAATCCTTGGGTAATAAATTTACCTCAAATTTTACAGTACCTAGCTGAGATGTTAAACAGTGGACTTTCCTTCTCCTCCATCAAAATCCACGCTTCAGCCATTTCTGCACAATACAACACAGACCCTCCTTTATTCTCTCATCCTCTCTTAAGACAGTTCCTCAGAGGGGCAAAGAATATAAAACCCCCAAGGAAACCACCAGTCCCTGCTTGGGACCTCAACTTCGTATTGGAAAAGCTGACCCTTCCTCCCTTCGAGCCAGCTGCTTCAACAGAACTACAATACTTGTCATGGAAAACAGCCTTCCTTCTGGCTATCACCTCAGCACGCAGGGTTTCGGAGCTACAGGCCCTCATGGCTGTGCAACCTTTCATCATTTTCCATCAGGACAGAGTTTCCTTATGAACCAACCCTACCTTTATGCCAAAGGTAGTATCCAGTGTAGCTTTGAATCAGACTATCCACTTACCTACCTTTTATCCTAATCCACAAAACAAAAGGGAAAGACTACTGCATTTCTTGGACATTCACAGACAACTTCGTTATTATTTGGACAGGACAAAGCCATTCAGGAAATCCGAGCAACTCTTTGTGTCCTATGCTACAGGTGCTCAAGGAAAGGCTATTTCCAAACAGACAATCTCAAAATGGATAGCCCACTGCATACGCTTTTGTTACTCATTTCATGGAAAAACTGTGCCTACAAGCATCAGATCCCACTCCACCAGGGTCACAGCTACCTCTGCAGCTTTCCTCAGGGGGGTTCCTACCAAGGACATTTTGGAAGCAGCCACTTGGAGTTCAGTGCACACTTTCTCCAAACACTATCACCTTCCACTATACTCTAAATCTAGAGCGGGATTTGCCACAGCAGTCTTGCAGGGCATCCTTGCTCCTCCTAGTTCCACTTAGTGCCTGCCACCCCTACTTAGCTTTTGGATTCTTCCCATCTGTAATGGCTGCAGCTGTATGCACGATGAACATAGTACAGTTTTGTACCTACCATAAGTATAGATGTTCGAGTGCTCATACAGCTGCAGTCCAGGTTACCCCCCCTCCGTCCCCTCTTAGGACAGGCCTTATGACAAACACCTTCTCATACAACCTATTTGGGGTATTCTTTTATGGTGTATTTGCTTGCAACTACTGTTTTTTGATTATTCTATATTGCATGATTACATAAGTTTATGTTTTGCCTTCCTTCTGGGGGCACCTGACATCTTGGGCAAGAAAAACTGAAGAAGATGGAGTCGGCTGCCTCTTTTATACCCCTGCCGCACTGACGTCAGGGAAGAAGCGACGACAACCAACGCCGGACCTAGACTTTGGAATTTGGCCGACTGAGGACCCGCCTGACGGCAGGATAACCCCATCTGTAATGACTGCAGTTGTATGAGCACTCGAACATCTACATTTATGGTAGGTACAAAACTGTACTTTTACTTTCTTGTCCCTGTCACTAGCCCAGTCCTGGCAGTAGTGTTTAGTGTGGTCATAATTTAGTGTATGCCTCAGGCACTGTACAACTAGTTGCAGTTTTCCCTTAGTCTAGTTCTCTAAGGCTTTTTAACTGCAAGATAGCCCAAAGGTTTTTTTTTCCTTATTGTTTTTTCATTCAAACATGTTTCCTTATCTTATGTTTGCAGATGTAAAGTTTATCTGTTATATTCTTACTTTGTTCTTGTTTTTTTTGTACTGAGCTTAACAGAACTTGTATATGCTCTCCACTGTTAGAAACCTGGTTCTGGTTTCGATGTCAGAGGAAGTCATAGCTTTGTCTGCTTCTTGGGCTATGTCTTTCGTTTTGTGGATAAATTGTAATTTCCAGAGTGGTTTCCCTTCAATTTTACTTGTCTTGGTCATAGGAAAGGTGTGGGCGTTGTTATTTGACTGTGAACATTTTTTTTTCTTATAGAGATATCTTACCCTTCCTGAACTGAGCTGAACTAGATCATTCAGTCATTCAGACCTCCTCACCAGTTCATTTTCCTGGTTTTGGTGTTGCGGTCAACACAATGTTCTTCGTGTTTCACTGTTGCAGTCATCACATTTGGGTTATCTGCTTGCAGTAGCCCTCAGTCGGCCTGATTATCAAATTCTTGGGTCCTGCATCGGCTGTCTCATCTTCCGTGACGTTGGGTAGTCTGGATTATAAAGCATACAGTCGACACCATTATATCAGTCTTTCTTGCCGTGCGGTGTCCGAAGCAGAAGCAGTTCTCAAGTGGTGATCGTCCGTCTCCTGAAATTTTCATTTTCGAGTTTCAGAACCGAAGTCTTCAACTAAAACGAAGTACCCCGTTGGGGAAAATTTTTCTTGCTCTAAACCGATGTCAGTAAAAGTCAATAATTGTATTTCTTGTGGAAAGCAAATACCTCATAAAGATTTTCATTTGTACTGTATTCCTTGCCTAGGCCCTGACCACGACGTATCTCGCTGTCGGTTTTGTGCCTTATTTAAACTACGAACTATTTGTCGTTGGTACATTTTCGCTTTTAAATATTTTAGTACTCGGTTCAATTATCCAGATATGTCTTCAGTAAGCTACCCGACTACCGACATTCCAAAAAAACCCCGCAAAGATGAAGACAGACAGGCCGTGTAGGTCCAACGCTGCCGACAGCGCTTTTCGTAAGCTAATCGCCAGTTCGCTGGTACTCAATGAGGCGCTTTCGCAGCCCCTGATACCCGCTGCTTCAGATTCATAGGCCTCTACTGAGACCCATTCGGAGTCCGGTATGCCGTGTTATGCTTCAACTGTGGAACCTGCGGATGTCTCTACCTTGGATGGGCCCGGAGCCACTGTGCAGGCACTGGCTTCTGAGGGTGTATTCAGGCCTACAGACTTGCATATTAAACCGACGCCATCTTCTTCTTCTAGGCCTAAAACTCGAACCATGCCTAGGAAACCGACGCCCAGACTGCATGGTCAGGCCTCTATGCCTAAAAACAAATGATAAGAATGGCTGAAGACCTTATTACTTTAATCAGGGGAAGCTAACCTTCCCGCTCTAAGAGACTGAATTTGCTTATGATACTTCTGACCAGGATTCTGAAATTTCTGTCTCCTCTGATGACCAGGGTTTACCCTAATCTACCTATGAGGATTCTGATGCAGAGGACTCTATTCCCTCTGCTTCTCCCCCAGAGAATTTTTCTTTTGGTGAAACATTGCATACTCTTAGGGAGCATTTTCACTGGGAAATCCAAGATTACTCTGATTCTAAAAAGAGGCTTAGAGATTTCTTACTCCTGCCCCAACATAGGCCTTTAGCTATCCCTCCTGTGCTGGACATTGTTGACTATGTCTTTTCAGAATCTAGCTTGGCCCCTGACTCTTTACCTCCTGCTCCCAGAAAACCTGATAGATATTACAGGGTTCCTGATTCTCACAAGTTCCTTTCTAAAAATCCTACTGTGGATCCTGAGACAATTTCACAGGGACCCAAGGGCATTAAGGCTACTACTGCCAAAAGTCCTACCCCCTCTGATAGAGATTCCAGGGCCCTGGATAGATGGGGGTAAGAAGGTATACACCTCTGCAATCTTGGCTATCAGGGCCTTAAATTGCCAGTTTCATATGTTAAAGTATCAGCAGCATATTACTGGATTGCTTAAACAGAAAATGATGATACCGGATTGTGCTGAAAATAAGGATTTGCAGGATTTACTGCATTCTGCTTAACAGGTTGGAAAACATACTTTGCAATGTGCTTTTGACTCACTAGAGGCATCTTGCAGGGCTGCTATCACCTGGTCTGTACTTAGAAGGCATGCTTTTCTTAAGGTGCAGTCTTTGCCAGATCATGTTAAAACTAAATTGCTGAATGCTCCCTTAAATCAGGACTGCCTGTTTGGCGACAAAGCAGAAGTTGTTCTAAAAAAGATGGAGGAAAAAGGTAAATCTATGCAAACTGTTAAAGATTTCTTACAAGTGCAGCCTCCTAAATTTAGTAGGCATTGACCCTCAAAAAATTGGTCCTTTCCTGCCTCTTCCAGGCCTTCTCAGTTCAAACCCAGAACCAGCAGAACACCCAGGCTTCAGTCCCAGGGTACGCACAGGACTAAGCAGTGGGGGGCTTCCACTTCCAAATCATGGAGTAGTAAGACTCCCACCTATGGCAAGCTGTCTCAATGACTTAACTTTAAAATTTCCAAGCACTTCTCAACTGACTGCTCCTTTAGGGGGAAAGATTGCTCTGCAAGCATAAAACTGGGAACTCATTACCCAGGACAAATGCGTTTTAAAACATAGTTTCTCAAGGATACAGATTTCACTTCCACACCTTACCAACCCCAAACGGTTGGCCAAATTTCCCCCCAAATCAGTGGACAGAGGCTCAAAAGCAAGTACTCTCCCTCTTAAGATTAAAGGGTATTCAGACTGTACCAGAAGAGCAAAAGGGAAAAGGTATATACTTAAGACTTTTCCTGGTACCCAGAAAAGACAACTCATGGCGTCCTATCCTGGACCTGTCTATCCTAAACACATTTTGGTGATTCCAAAATTCAAGATGCTAACTCTTCACCAGTTGCTTCCCATGATAGGCAAAGATGCCTGATTGGCAACACTGGATTAAAGGAAGCCTACCTGCACATCCCAATCAGGGAATCTTGCAGAAAATACCTACACTTCAAAGCAGGCTGCATGCACTATCACTTCTCTGCACTGCCCTTTGGCTTATCTACTGCGCCCAGGGTATTCACAAAGTGCCTAGCTCTAGTCTTTGCATTTTGCAGGCAAAGAAATATTCAAGTATACCCATACCTGGACGATTGTCTAATTCAGGCAGAAAGCCAGGACATGCTTCTGAATCATCTGGCATTTGTACAAAAGGTGCTAACTTGTCTGGGGTACACCATAAATGAAAATAAATCCCATCTGGTACCCTGTCAACAAATTATATTCCTGGGAGCAAGCTTGAACACAACTTCCCAGATGACTTTCCTCATGCCAGAGAAACAAATTCATTTGACAACTTACTTCAAACTAGTGGCCACAAAAACCCTGCTATCTGCAAGGCAAATACTGCAAGCCTTGGGGTTAATGGCTTCGTGCATTCTACTAATTCCGTATGCAAGACTGCATATGAGGAAACTACAATGGTATCTAAAAAGCCTATGGTGTCAACTTTCTCAGGATCTAGAAGAAATGATTCCTGTCATACCTTGCCTACGGTTAGAATTCCTTTGGTGGGCAGAGGCCTGCCACCAAAACAAGAGATACCATTCACTCTACCCCTGCTACCCAAACCCTAACAACAGATGCATCAGACTATGCATGAGGGGCTCACCTGGCAGGGAAGAGCATTCAGGGCAAATGGAACCCAAGTCAAATGCACCTGCATATCAATCAAAAATAAATGTTAGCTGTACAGAATGCTCTGACAGCCTTCAAGGACCACATACTTCCTGAACAATTAATGGTAAAGACTGACAACACCACTGTTATGTGGTACATAAACAAGCAGGGGGGTACCCATTCTTACCCCCTCTGCAGACTAGCCATGGCTCTGTGGAACACAGCCTTGAGCTACCAAGTGCATTTACATGCTCAATTCCTGCCAGGAAAACGGAATATACTGGCAGACGAATTAAGCAGAAATCTCATGGACCCACACTAGTGGAAACTGGAACCAAAGATTTTCAACACGTTGAACAACAAATGGGGGATCCCAGATATAGACCTGTTTGCCTCCCCCCAGAACTACCAATTGGACAAATTCTGCACAAGGACTCCCCACAAACAAGCTTGGAAAGTGGATGCTCTGTCCTTCAGCTGGAAAAATCTATCAGTTTATGCCTTTCCTCCTCTGCCTCTCCTCTCCAAAGTACTACTAAAGATCAAACAGGACAAACCAAGGATGATACTGATTACACCAGACTGGCCACACCAACACTGGTACCCCCCTCTTGCGCAGTGTGTCACAGCTGGCCTCATGGCACCTACCTCAGACCCCTACCCTGCTGTCTCAGCAGGAGAACCAGATTCTGCACCCCCAGCTTCAAACCCTGAACCTGGCAGCCTGGCTAATTACCTAATATCTCCGTTACCATCTCTCAGTAAACATATGTTGGATGTCATTTTGGAGGCAAGGAGGCCTAGTACTAGAAAATCTTATGCTGAAAAATGGAAAAGATTCTGTGCCTGGAACCAAACTCAAGGGATGGCCACAGCAGCGCCCAATTTACCTCAGATTCTTCAATGCTTAGCTGAGTTGCTTCACAAGGGCCTTTCCTTTTCCTCCATCAAAATTCACACCTCAGCAATTTCAGCTCATTACAACACAGAACCACCCCTCTTTTCTCACCCACTGCTCAAGCAGTTCCTCAGAGGGGCCAAAAACTTAAGACCACCTAGGAGAGTCCCACCTCCAGCCTGGGACCTTAATTTTGTATTGGAAAAACTCACTCTTCCTCCTTTTGAGCCAGCTGCAAGTGCAGAGTTAAAATTCCTTTCTTGGAAAACAACTTTCCTTTTAGCAATCACTTCAGCAAGAAAGGTATCTGAATTACAGGCCCTTATGGCAGTGGAGCCTTTCATCATCTTTCATGCAGACAGGGTGTCCCTCAGGACCAATCCCTCTTTCATGCCCAAGGTGGTATCCAGTGTGGCTCTTAATCAGTCCATTCATTTGCCAACCTTCTTTTCTAATCCACAGAACAAAGGGGAACTGATACTGCACTCCTTAGATGTGCACAGACAACTTAGATTTTACTTGGACAGGACTAAACCTGGTGGCATTTGCTGCAGGGGCAGAGGGGAAGGCCATTTCAAAGCGAACCATTTCTAAATGGATAGGTCATTACATTCATTTCTGCTATAAGCACCAAGGAAAACCTATCTCACAGGGGATTAGACCCCATTCAACCAGGGCTGCATCTACCTCTACATCCTTTCTCAGAGGTGCCCCTACCAGAGACATCCTAGAAGCTGCTACCTGGAGTTCTGTACATACATTCACCAAGCATTACCATTTGCCAATTTTCTCTAAATCCAGAGCTGGCTTTGCCACTGCAGTCTTGCAGGGCCTTATAGCTGGTCCTAATGCTATTTAAATTCCTCCTCCCATCCTTAGTTTTGGGAATCTACCCAAATGTGATGACTGCTGCAGTGAAACACGAAGAACGTAGTACAGTTGTGTACACTTGCCATAAATGTAGATGTTCAAGTGTATTCACTGTTGCAGTCCTGGTTACCCTCCTTCCAGCCCCCTGACTTCTTTTGGCTATACCTTTGTTCTCCTTTACTATACTTAAAAACTTTTTGGTGTATTTGCATTTTTGTTGGATGTATAACCTTATATATATATATATATATATATATATATATATATATATATATATATATATATATATATATATATATATATATTTGATTGCTTCCCATGAGGGGGGAACCTGACATCTGGGGCAAGAAAAACTGATGTAGTGGCGTCGGCTGCATGCTTTATACCCCTGACTACCTGACGTCATGGAAAATGAGACAGCAGCCGACGCAGGACCCAAGACTTTGATAATCAGGCCGACTGAGGGCTACTGCAAGCAGATAACCCAAATGTCATGACTGCAACAGTGAATATACTTGAACATCTTCATTTATGGTAAGTGTACACAACTATACTTTCTGTGTTGATCTCCTATCCTGCTACAGCGTTGGTTTCAGAGTCAGATGCAGGACTTTCTATTCGTGCTGTCTTTAATTTTTTTTTTGCCTAATTTTGATACTGCTGGTGTCTACTCTATTGCAGGCATCAGCCTTCTTTCTGGTTGAAGTTCTACTTGCCCCAGGCTTTGTGCCCATTCTGTTGATGCCAGTATGGGTGATTGTATCTTTAGGACCAGTTTAAAACAGAGCAGCTTGATGTCAAGTGGTGACAGGTTGATGGTATCCATTTTACTTGCGAGTCAGCCCTGAAATGTGTACAGTACCTTTTGTATCATCTTTGCTGAAGGGTGTGCTGTGCTGGACTGACTTTGAGGTGAACTTGCATTGGTTATTTAACTGAAGCAAATATTCCTTGGCCCTGATACTAACAAGATCTTGTCTTGGGATTTACAGAATTTCGTTGTCATTAACTATTAACTAATCATCTGAAGTAGTTAACTTCATTTGTGCAGCAACCTATGGGATTCGGATCCGACCTTGGATCCGAGCCGGCAGTTTTCAACAGCTTTAGATCTAAGCTCCAAGCTCCTCCCCCTACCCATAATCCCCTGCCAACCCTGACTGACCTCAGATGTAGTTTGCCGCGGTTTACTTCAGCAGCTTGATCCCAAGTTCCAGGCGTTGTTCGTAATTTTCGTGAGAAAATTTGACTTTTCTAACCCATTTTACTTAACTTTTGGTGTGATTGTGTTTTCAGGTCCCTTATCACCATCTTAGTTTAATTTATTTTGTCCTATATTCTAACCTCCCCCCTCCCTTCGTGGTTCCGTCAGGGTTGTGTGTGTGTGTTTGGGGCCTAGTGTGTGTGTTTTTTTTTCCTTCTAATATGTCTGAGGCCCCAAAGTTAGTGTTTTTGAAGTGCACCGAGTGTGGCCATAAGCTGTCCCCAGCGGATGGCCACACTCGGTGTGTGATGTGCCTTGGGGTTGAACACCTGTCCTCTGGTTGTACCATCTGTGCAGCGTTCAACCCCAGGGCACTCAAGGACCAGAGGTCTAAGCTGATTCTGGTGGTCTTCTGCCCCCGGACTCGGATTCTACCTCCGGTCCTCCCGTGCCTCCTGCTGCGGCGGCCGTCACTCCTGCTTCCCTCCCCCCTGGCTGGGACTCAACCTCCCGCCTTAGGCCCGGAGGAGAGGGAGGCTAGGAAAGAAAGGAGGAAGGAGAAGCACCACAAGCGGAGGGCCGAGGCCTCTGCTTCGCCCCCCCGGCTAAGCAGGCTTCTCCCTCCAGGACTTCTGGGTCTCCTCCTTCTCGGATCCGGTCTCCGTGCTTTTCACCAGGTCCTGAGGAGGAGGAGGCCCGATCTCCGTCGAGGTCATCGAGGCGACACTCCCGCCCGCCTCGGTGAGATCTACCCGAAGTCTCACCGATGCAGATTTGGACTGGATGATGAGAAGATTCCTCCAGGCCCAACTGCAGATGGGAGTGCTCCTGCCTCCCCCCCTCCAGGGGGGAGTTCGACCCCCTTCTTTGCCCCGATAGCTCCTTCTCCATCCCGTTTCCCGGGTTCGGAGTCTTCGGAGCCGGGCAGCCTTGGAGCTGGGGGTGTGTCGGCGCCGATAGTCTCGGGTACTTCGGCTCCGACACTTCCCTCAAGTCTGTTGGGTCCATTCTCTTCAGATCTGAGCTCTCGGAGCCGAGGGCTGAGCTTCGGATCCGGCGGTATTGGCATGGCTTCGGCTCCGTCCATGTCGGAGCATGCTGGTCCGTCGGATCCGATTGCTTCGGCGCCGGCTCCGATCCGTCCATCGGATCTGAGGGAGGGTCTGTTCTTGGATCCCAGAGAGAGCAGCTCTCCCTCGACATTCGGTGTGGTGGAGAGGGTTCTGTCGAGGGATTCCAGGCCCCCGGCCCTTGCCATGGCTCCACCCTGCACTCCTTCTGAGTTGGGTCCGACTTCCATCACCCAGCCCCAGGGACAGCCTGCTCTGAATGTCCCAGGTAGTTCCATTGGAACAAGACATTGCTGGTGAGACCTTCTCAGACAGCCCCCCCCCCCCAGGAGGTTCCTCACAAGCGAAGGTGCAAGAGGAGGCACCTGGACTCCCCCAAGTCCTTGACGGAGGACATGGATTTGGAGGAATGGGAAGGCTCCCCAAGATCACCCCCCCAAAGATGTCTCATTTGGTGACATCATGGAGATGCTCAGAATTAAGGGGGGGTGGTCTGCCCCAAAGCCTACCTCGGATGAACCCGTGTTCCTGGAGGCGTTTGAAGCAGGCCCGTCTACCTCTTGGGTGTCCCTTCTGGCCGACCCCCTGGTAGACTTGATTACTACCAGGGCGTGGAAGGAGCCGGACACTGTGGAGCCAGTCTCTAAGCGCCCGGGCAAGATTCTCAGCTCACCCTCCGACAAATCCCACTGGAGCAAAGGCCCCCCTGTAGATGCCATGTTGGTGGCGGCGGCCACCAAGAGGGAACTTGCTCAGGAGAGCCCCTCGGTTCATCCCCCGAGCAAGGAGTCTCGGTCGATGGACCGCCTAGGGAAGCGGGTGTTTAGTTCGGCTACCTTTTCTGTGAGGTCGCTGAACTACATGGCACATGTGCTACGACTGCAGCGGGACCTTATCAAAGAGTACGCTGCATCGCCCCCCCGAGTCCATGTTGGCAGAGGACAAACAATTGCAGTCCACCCGGATGGCCACTCTACGATCCATATCTAACACCTCTATGCGGCTACTGTCTTATGCCACGGAAGGAGCCGCTAGAGCCAGCGGAGCGGGCCTCGTTATGAGACGTCAGGCCTGGCTCCAGCACTGTGATTTTGCAGAACCCTTTAAGGCATCTTTCGCTAATGCCCCTTTTGATGGTTCTGCCCTCTTCAGCAAAACCGTGCGAGATACTTTGGTCCAGAGTGAAAAGGACGGGAAGACGTTGTCTGCCGTCGGAGTCCGCTTCTCTGCTCCCAGAGGTCCTTCTCTAAGAACTAAAAGGGACAGAAGAAGATGTGGTTCCGGAAGTCGCAACAGTCTCATCCTGCTCTGGACTCCCAGCCCTTCCACGGCAGAGGAGGGCAGGGTGGACGCTGCCCTGGAGGCAGAGGGGGCCCACAGAACTTTGGATCCAGAGAACCCTTCTGGGATCAACCCATGCAACACCCTTGAGGGGTTGCCCGACTGCTCCACTCTGGAGGCAGTCGGGGGGGCGTTTCTCGAAGCACCCAGCAGCTTGGGAGTCCATCACAACAGACCGCTGGGTGCTTCTCATCATATCCAGAGGATATCAGATTCCCTTCTCTCATTACCCACGCAGCCCCAGGTACCTCCTCGATGTCCCACCCGATCAGAGGGAGGCCGCAGCAATGGAAATCCAACACTTGCTGGAAAAAAGAGCCATCCAACATGTCCCCCCAGACCAGTGCGGGTCCGGGTTTTACTCCAGGTTCTTCTTGGTGCCAAAAAAGACGGGGGACTTAAGACCAATCCTCGACCTCTCTTCCCTGAATCTGTCAGTAACCAAAGAGAAGTTCCGCATGGTCACTCTTCAAGCCATTCTCCCCCTTTTACGGGAGAACGATTGGATGTGCTATATAGACCTCAAGGATGCGTACTACCACATTCTGATGGACAGGCGATCCAGGAGGTTCCTCCGCTTCCGGCTAGGAGCCAGTCATTACCAATTCAGGGTCCTCCCCTTTGGTCTCACCACAGCCGCCAGGATGTTCACCAAAGTGTTAGCAGTGATAGCGGCCCACCTGAGGCTCCAGGGAATTCAGGTCTTCTCGTACCTGGGCGACTGGCTTCTGACCGCCCCAACAAGGCATCTACTCTGCGCAGCCAGAAACTACTTTCTTCGTCTAGCTCCCTGGCTGGGGATCACTATCAACATAGAGAAGTCGTCTCTTACTCCGACTCAAACTATAGACTTCATAGGGGCCAGATTAGACACGAACAAACTCCTAGCTTTCTTGACCTCAGACCGGCTACTAACCCTGAGGCTACACGTGCAAGCCATTCTGCAATCTCTAGCTCCCCCGGCGGAATTGGTCCTGAGGGTTCTTGGCTCGATGGTGGCAGCAATCAACCTATTGCCAATGGCTTGGTTGAACATGAGGGTCTTACAGTGGACCCTTCAGGTGCAGTGGTCCTTTCTTCACTATCCTCTGAGCCATCCCGTTCCACTCAGCAGGGCTTGCAAGAGGGCCCTCCTATGGTGGCTCCAATCCCCGGACCTCCAGCAAGGACGCCCCTTTTCCATGACCCCTCCACTAGCCACGGTGACCACGGATGCCTCCCGCCTCGGGTGGGGGGGGCATTGTTCGGGCAGGGCAGTCCAAGGCATGTGGGACCTCACGGAGACCTCACTGCATATCAACGTCCTAGAGATGAGGGCAGTGCTGTTAGCGTTGCAAGCACTTCAGGACCTCCTTCCTGTAGGAACGATTGCGATTCAGACGGACAATATGTCAGTTGTCTGGTACATCAACAAACAGGGGGGAACCAGGTCTTACCCACTCTGCCAAGAGGCCATGAGGGTGTGGGAATGGGCGATCTCCACCAACCGCTTTCTCGTAGCAACGCACGTTCCGGGATGGTCCAGCATCCTAGCGGACAAACTAAGTCGCACCATCCTGTTGCCATACGAGTGGTCTCTGAATCCCGAGATAGCGAATCGGATTTTCGCCAAATGGGGTCAACCCTTTTGCGATCTCTTTGCCTCTCCCTCGAACACAAAATGTTACGACTACTTCACTCTCATTTCCCCCTCCGGGGAACCCCCGAGAGACGCTCTGGTGCATGCTTGGCCTCCCGGTCTTCTTTATGCTTACCCTCCTCTTCCCTTGATGCTGCAGTTTCTTCAGAAAGCCAGTCGGTTGGGGAGCAGGATTATCCTCATTGCCTCGTTTTGGCCTCGTCAAACCTGGTTCCCTTAGCTTTGGTCTCATCTGGTGAACCCTCCTTGGATTCTAGATCCCAGGCCAGATCTAATATCCCACCCCCTAGATCTCCCAGTCCCGAACCTGGTCAACCTCAAGCTCACAGCTTGACTGCTCCAGTTCCACTCGTAGCTAGGACTCCCGGCATCTCTTCCCCAGTTAAAACTATTCTAGTAGCAGCGCACAAGCCTTCTACTAGAAAGATCTATAGCAGCAAATGGAAACATTTCTCCATTTGGGCGGAACGCAAATATTTGGATCCTTTTACAGCTCCCTTGCCCGCTGTATTAGACTTTCTGTCAGGACTGTTCCATCAGGGGGCTAGCTCCTCCACAGTCAAGGTTCAACTAGCAGCTATCTCTCATTATCACGTGGGAAACGAACTGGGCCCTTTGATCACCACGAAATTATACAAGACCTTTTTGAAGGGCACCTTTCTGCTCAGACCGCCAGTGAAGGATGTAGTCCCTCCTTGGGATTTAACGGTGGTGCTTCAGGTCTTGACAGCTCCCCCGTTTGAGCCTGCAGCTACAGTATATCTTAAATTCTTGTCATGGAAAACAGCCTTTCTTGTCGCTATCACCTCGGCTTGAAGGGTCTCTGAACTACAGGCCCTCTGTGTAAAACCCCCATACTTGACCTTTCACAAGGATAGAGTTTACCTCAGGACCAATCCCTCCTTTCTTCCCAAGGTTGCCTCTGAGTCTACTATTAACCAGTCCATCAACCTGCTGGTCTTTTTTCCTAATCACCATAACAAAGGGGAATACAAATTACACTCATTGGATGTGCATAGACAACTTCGCTTCTACATCGACAGGACATCTGGTCATAGGAAATCTGACCAGTTGTTCGTCTCCTTTGCCAAATTTAATTTGGGTAAATCTGTGTCTAAAGTCACACTGTCTAGATGGATTTCGCAGTGTATCCTTTTAGCAAGTTTGGGCAGGCCCGCACCTCAGGGAGTCCATGCCCACTCTATTCGTTCTGTGTCTACCTCTGCAGCTTTTAGAGCTAGAGTCTCTTTGTATGATATTTGCTAGGCAGCCACTTGGGCCTCATCTCATACCTTTATCAGTCACTATAAATTTGACATTGTCTCCAGAGGGAGAGCATCCTTTGGCTCTGCAGTGCTCCGGAACATCCTTCCATGAAGGCCGCCCAAGATTCAGGTAGCTGGGGACTCTGTCCCATAGGGTGCTGCACAAATGAAGTTAACTACTTCAGATTAAGAAGTTATGTACTCACCATAACGTTCCATCTGAGTAGGTAAACTTTATTTGTCAGCAACCGTCCCTCCCTCCTGCCCCCTCACTTGTGAATGTCTTCATACTCAGGTCCATGGGGTTTACCCACTTATCTTGAGAATGATAATTTTATAGCAGTCTCTGCTGTTGGGCAAACTTGATCTGAGGTCAGTCAGGGTTGGCAGGGGATTGTGGGTAGGGGGAGGAGCTTGGAGCTCGGATCTAAAGCTTTTGAAAACTGCCGGCTCGGATCCGAGGTCGGATCCGAATCCCATAGGTTGCTGCACAAATGAAGTTTACCTACTCAGATGGAACGTTATGGTGAGTACATAACTTCTTATTATGTGACTATAAAGCAATCTGCTCATAAGGTCAAGAATATATACTTGTTACTAATAACTTATTAGATATTTTTACTTAATACTTTTGTTGCTGTCTTTTGGTAGCCCAAGAATAGACATAAAGTCCCTTTGTCTCTTTTCTGTTCCAAGGAGGTGGCTTGGTTTATGTTTTCCTTGCCTTCTTTAATGTAATTTCTATTTTCATCTTCTAAACCGAGCATCCCTGTTAGTCAAGACTGAGATTCAGGCTGATTTGATTCAGCTGTCAGCACTGGTTCAAGACTCCTGTTTCTGTTCTGTAATTAAGCTTATCTGTTTATTCCTTTCCAGTTAAACCTCCTACATTATACAAAGTGGAGTTTATTTTCTTTGTCCTGAATGGGGTACCTTTTATTGTGTTTATATTCCCCAGGTAAGGCTACAGCACATATAGCATTTTCCCCTGTACAGGCTCTGTATTTGGCATTTGTCTTTTTAATTTCTCCAAGTTTTTTGGGTTTCTAATACCATGACGGGAATGGACCCCATTCGTAAGTAAATTAGTATTGTTTGGATGTTTGAGGTTAGCCAGAAGTGCTCTTTGCAGCACCTGTATTGTGCCCAGTAATGACTCCTGCAGTTTGTACGGAGTTACATTCATCAGCTAACATTATCTAAGTAGGATTGTAAATTCTTTTTGAGGTGACCCGTTGCTCCTACTACTATTGGAACTGTCTGGGTATCCTTCTTCCACACTGCCCTTGTTTCTGCCTGCAGATCCTGATATTTTATGATTTTGTCGTTTTCTGTATGTAAGACACTATAGTCACTGGGTGTAGCAATTTCAGTGCTACAATGCTATTTTTGTCTTCTGTTCATGGACTACTGTATTTGGTTTTCTTGCATCTATTTTTTGAACTGTTGGTAATCGGTGATCCCATGTGAAACAAACCATAATTTTCTATAATGCTTTGTGGCTCATGTTTCCAGTGTTTTCCAGCTACTTCAGTGTTATAATGTTTGCAGCAGTCTTGCCACTTTAGTCTGGCTTTCAGTGTACAGTCCTCCTGCCATTAGTATGTCACATCCAGCAACAAGATGCACGGCTGTTTCTAATTCTGTTGTACAAATTCTATGTTTGCCTGTTTCTCCCACATGTTCAGTGGACTTTTTAAACCAGTGTGTATGTAATCCACTATCTTGAGCCGCCAATATTAATCTTTACTCTCTTGGTTTAAATTCACCTCTCCTTAACCATTCCTGTCTTCGATCCTGATCAACATGAGGTTGTTCCAAGAGTTTTCTATACTTGCAACTATACTTATGCATTTTCCACATTTCTTGCCTTGTCATCTGATCATTCAACTTGTGTCCTTTCTTTTGTTTTTGTTTTTGTTTTGAATATTCAGTTGCTGCCTGTATTTTATCTGCTTCTGGTCCATTCCCTCTTGACACTGATATGCTTCTGCAAAACTAAGCAGGGAAATCATCTTCGACTTATTCTCATAATGTTCTGAAACTTTCACTACATTTGGGTTTAGTGAGGTCAGCAGATATGTATGCAGTCCTACAATTGCAGATCTGTACATGTAATCAATTTCGAGGAGGCCCCTACCTCCTTCAGAATGGGGAATATATACTCTTGGGTAAATCTGTGTCTAAAGTCACACTGTCTAGATGGATTTCGCAGTGTATCCTTTTAGCAAGTTTGGGCAGGCCCGCACCTCAGGGAGTCCATGCCCACTGTCTTTTATAAATCATGAGCATGAAGCACCCTTCTTGTTTTCCTGTCAACCTATCCAACATCTTTTAGGGCCAGTCAGTCACTCCAAAACTATATGTTAGGAGGGGAAGAGCAAATTGGTTCATAGCTTGGACTTTGTTCATAGATGTCAGTGCTGTTTTCAGTATTAAAGTCTTCTAAACTGTTCCTTAATACGTTTTATTTGCATTTGTTCTTGTTGATCCTTTATCAGTTCCCAAATGTTTAAACAGTCCCTCCTGCTCAAGTTTTTACATCGCAAAGGCAAAATGATGTTTACTTGGTGCTGCAGCTTTCCTGCTTTAAAGGTTGTTTTGCACATTTATCAAGACCAAATGACATTCTTGTGTCATCTGAAAAAGGTTTGAACACTTGCAGTTGTACTTACAGTTCCTCATTTGATTAGTCATACAGTTTTAAATCGTCCACAAAAAGAAGATGAGAATTCTTTACACATTGTTATTTTCTGGGAGCCAAATTGTTGCCCTGACCTAATCTGTTAGTAGTCAGTTTAATGGATTAAGGGCAAAACAGAAGAGCAGCGGTGACAGAGTTACCCTGAAATTTCTGCCTTTGGATTTTTATCCCTGGAATTATTTGTCCTTTATCATGGCTTAACTGCAGAGTGGTTTGCCACTGTTTCATTGTCCCTGTAGTGTAATCAGAGTAGGCTGTATTTTATACAGTTTTAAGCACTCGCTTATCCATGAATGTGGGATACTGTCAAATGCTTTTGAGATTTTCCCCTTTTTACAATTCTCCATTATGCTTATTTAAAAACAAATGATCCTTTGATGTCCTTCTGTTCATATGTTGCAGTATTCATAACATGAGGGAGTCTGCCTCCAGCTGACTTGTACGTCCGACGTCGCATATAAAGCGGATATCAGCATGTACCAATCTCAGAACTGTTCTGATGCCTGTCTGATCGCCTGCTCCAGTTGTCGCTAGCCAGATAAGTTGTGAACATTGGTTCAAGTAAGTATCCTGTTGGGGGGGTTTTCTTTAATTTTTTGGATACTGTATTGTGCTGTGATTATATGTCAACTAGGAAGGGCAAGTGTCAGTGTGGAAAGCAGATTCCATATAGGGACTCACATGATCTCTGCTTGTTTTACTTAGGCCAGGAACACGACCATACCGCCTGTGCTATCTGTAAGGCCTTCGTACCCAAAACTCTTTGCAGCCATCTATCTTCCCTGAAATTTTATCTTTTGATTCAGTGCCTTAAGCATCTCGCTTGTGATGTGCAGGCAGTGTCGAGCCCCTCAGACGAGCCGCAACCTAAAAAGGGAAAGAATCCGTGGCCTAATCTTCATTTTGCTCCTTCTATTCCTGTTGTCCCCTCCCAAGGTCGATGTTGGTCCAGAGGCCGTCCCGGAGTCGATAGATGTTCCTTCGATGGGTACCGCAGTGGAAGCCGTGAAGGACCCTACCAGCACATCTGTGAGGGAATCACAGGCATCAGACTTGGGTGTGGGGGGAACCACGGCTTGTATTTACTGAAGGTCACGTGGCATCACCCAAATCATTGTGCGGGAGGATGTGCTTACAGACATTGTGGAGTGCAGGCCAGCGTCTGGCCCATCCACCTTCCACCACATGGAAGCTCCTAAAAAGAAAAAAGTCAAGACTAAACACGTTTCTCCAGTCCCTCAGGATCAAACACCAGATTGACAGGCCTTATCCGAAGGCCTATTCAGTGCCTTTATGCCCCTACATCAGACCTTGGCTCCCTGTCTCTCTTTTCCTGCCTTTCTTTTCTCCAGTCCCTTAAAGAAGACCTCTGAGGATACTTCCTCAGATGATGAGGAATCATCAAGAGATGAATCCCTGGCTTATTCAACCCAAATTTCTTCCCCCTTGGGTTACACCTCACCAAAAGAGGAATCTAATGGTACGGATCCTCCTGGGGAGGATATCTCCTTTGGAGAAACTATTCTGAAGATGAAAGAGTTCTTCATGTGGGTCTGTTGACAAGTGTCTGACATACAAAAGAGGTGCTATGGCCTCCTGCAGATGAACGCTCCCTCTCCATCTGCCATTTCCCCTATCATGCCGGCCTTCTTAGATGCCTTGCAGCTGCTTCTAAGTGTCCTGACTCCCAGCCTCCAGCCCACAAGAGCCCAGATAAATTTTATAAGGTGCCTGAGGATTTAACATTCCTCTTCAAATCCCCCTCTGCAGACCCAGCTATCATATCTGTCTCTGCAGATAAGGCATACAAATTACTTCCTTCTACCTCCTTGCTTCCCTCAGATAAGGAGAGCAAAGTCATGGAGAGATTAATGAAAAAGGTATATACCTCTGCTACTTTGGCCTTCAGGGCAATTCGTTATCAAATTCGGGTCTATGTTATATCTTCGAATGCTTAAAAAGTGAACGATGATTAATCGACCCCATGTAAGCAAAACCTTACAATCTCGAAAGCTCAGAACAGCGATTTTTTTCCAAGGGGAAAAAAAAATCGCTGTTTCAAAAAAAAAAAAGAAAGAAAAGATGCATTCTTTCAAATTTTTTTTTCAAGTGGGGGGCGTTGCCTCCCACACCACCCCTACTTAAATATACCAACTCCGAGATCGCACTACAGTGCCAAAAACGGCAAAGTAATGGAAGCGGCCAAGCGAATTCTTTCCCTGGGAAAGAATTCGCTTAAAAGCCGCTTCGCTATTTTGCCTTTTCGTTGTTTTAAGTTCGACCAAGACACATTCGATAGAATGCGTCATCGGTCATCTAATAGGAACCCATCGAATTCATATAGCCAGATATTCCCTGACACTTTTATCAGATGCAGGAAAGCTTCTTTCTGAGCATTTTGATTCTCCCACCAAGGCTAAGCTTCTCCTTTCTAAGTTCTTTGTCCCAGGTTACAAGACATTCCATTAAGTGCAGTTGTGATGCCATGGAGGCCTCAGCTAGGGCAGCTGTATCTGGCTTTGTTCTGAGGAGGTATTCATGGCTCAGACTCCAACCTATGCCCGCTGATACAAAAGCTATGGCCACGGATGCCCCTTTGAACAACAAAACCTTGATGTTCTTTATGTTTCAGTGTTGCAGTCATTACATTTGAGTAATCTGCTGGCAGGTTGCCCTCAGTCGACCTGAATAACAAAGTCTTGGGTCCTGCGTCGGTTGCTGTCTCCTCTTCCATGACGTCAGGTCATCAGGGGTATAAAACATCCAGCCAACGCCATTTTATTCAGTCTTTCTTGCCGCGCGGTGCCCGATGCAGAAGCAGTTCGCAAGTGCCGGTCGGCCGACTCCTGAATTTTTCACATTCGAGTTTCAGAACCGAAGTCTTCAACTAAAGCTAAGTACCCCGTTGGGGAAACTTTTTCTTGCTCCTTAACGATGTTAGTAAAAGTTAATAATTGCATTACTTGTGGGAAGCAAATACCTCATAAGGATTTTCATTTGTACTGTATTCCTTGCCTAGGCCCAGATCATAACGTGCCTTGCTGTCGGTTTTGTGCTAGATTTAGCCAACGCACTATTAAGCGCCGGTATATTTTTGCTTCTAAATATTTTGGATCCAGATTTAATTACCCTGAAATGTTGTCGGTTAGCAATCCGACTACTGGAGTTCACAAAAAACGCAAAGAAAATGACAAAGACAGACCGTCGAGGTCCAAAACCGACGACAAAACTTCTAAGCCAGTCGCCAGTTCACCAATACTCAGTGAGGTACTTTCGCAACCCCTGATACCTGCTACTTTTGAGTCGCAGGCCTCTACCGAGACCCATGCAGTGTTTGGTATGCCGTGAGATTCTCAGAGTATTGAACCCGCGGATGTTTCTCCCTTAGATGGGTCTGGAGCCGTTGTGCAGGCACCGGCTTTTGAGAGAGTTTTCAGGCCTCAACATTTTTATATAAAACCGACTCCAGCCTCAAAAACAAGATCAAAAACATCTTCTATATCTAGAAAACTGACGCATGAGCCATGTGCTCAGGCCCCTCTGCCTAAAAAACAGATGATCAAAATGGCTGAGGACTTAATTACCTTGATCAGGGGTTCCCAACCCCCCCTGCTAAGAGGCCTAGGCAAGACACTGATTATGAATCTTCAGATCAAATTTCTATTTCTTCTGATTCCTCTTCTGATCAGAAATTTTCTGTTTCACCCTATGAGGATTCTGATACAGAAGAATCCACCCCATCTGCATCTCCTCCTGAGGATTATTCTTTTGGAGAAACCTTACATACTTTAAGGGAACATTTTCATTGGGAGAGTCAGGATTTCTTTGAGTCAAAAAAGAGGCTTAGGGATTTCCTTCTTCTTCCTCAGCGTAGGCCTTTGGCAATACCTCCTGTATTAGACATTGCTGATGATGTGTTTTCGGTTAAGCATGGCTCCTGATGTTCATCATGTTTCACTGTTGCAGTCATTACACTTGGGTTATCCTGCTAGCAGGCTACCCGCAGTCGGCCTGAATTCCGAAGTCCTGGTCCCGCATTGGTTGCTGTCACCTGTTCCCTGACGTCAGTGCGCCAGGGGTATATAAGATGCAGCCAACGCCATTTTCTTCAGTCTTTCTTGCTGCGTGATGCCGGAAGCAAAAGCAGTTCGCAAGTGCCAGTTGACCGACTCCTGAGATTTTCAAAATTGAATTTCAGAACCGGAGTCTTCAGTAAAGCTGAGTACCCCGTTGGGGAAACATTTTTCTTGCTCCAGACCGATGTCATTAAAAGTTAACAATTGTATTTCTTGTGGGAGGCAAATACCTCATAAGGATTTTCACTCTTACTGTATTCCTTGCCTAGGCCCTGACCACGACATTGCTAGTTGTCGGTTTTGTGCTAGATTCAACCAACGCACTATTAAGCGTCGGTTTGATTTTCCTTTACATTACTTTGGCTGAAGGTTTAACTACATAATGCCGTTGGAACAACCGACGACTGGAATTCATAAAAAACGCAAAGACAAAGATAAGGACAGGCATCCGAGGTCCAAAACCGATGACGAAGCCTCTTCTAGGCCAGTCGCCGGTTCTCAGTGAGGCGCTTTCGCAGCCCCTGATACTCACTACCTCAGAGCCACAGGTCGCCTCTGACTCCCACGTGGAGACAACTAGGCCTCTGGAAACTCAAGGTATTGGGCCTATGGAAACTACTCCCTCAGATGGGTCCAGAGCCGCTGAGCAGGCATCAACTTCTGAGGGTGTTTTCAGGCCTACACAGCTTACTATCAAGTCCACTTCAGCAGCCAAGGCAAAGTCTAAAACACCACTAAAGACAAAGAAACAAGTACAGCATTCTCCCTGACAGTCATCCATGCCAAAGAAACAGATGCTTAAAATGGCCGAGGACCTAATTACTTTGATCAGGGGTTCCCATCCCCCTCCTGATAAAATGCCTGATCATGTTAAAGCAAAATTATTGGATGCTCCATTACAGCATGATACTTTGTTTGGTGCTAAGGCAGAAGAGGAGTTAAAGAAAATGGAGGATAAAGCAAAATCAATGCAGACAGTAACGGATTTCTTACAGGTTCAGCCACCTAGATTTAGCAGGAACTGGCCTTCAAAAAAGTGGTCCTTTCCAGTGTCAGACAGGCCACAAAGAGGCAGATCTCAGCCCCAAGGCTCATACAGACCTAAACAATGGGGTGCTTCAGCCCCCAAAGGCGGAGAAGACAAATCACAACCTTATAGGAAGCAGTCCCAATGACTTCCCTTTACAAATGCCAAGCACTTACCTTTTGGCAGCACCCTTAGGGGGAAAACTAGCACTTTTCTCACAAAATTGGCACATGATCACCCAGGACAAATGGGTACTGAATATTGTTTCTCAGGGTTACAGGTTCCACTTTCACACCCTTCCAAGGACAAAAGTTATGCCAGACCTGCCACAAAATCAATGGGCAGAGGCACAAAAACAAATTTCTGCTCTCATGGACATGAGAGCTATTCAAAAAGTACCACAGCAAGAACAGGGGCAAGGTTTTTACTCAAGACTTTTCTTGGTACCCAGAAAGGACAAAGCCTGGAGACCGATACTGGACCTGTCAATTCTAAATACTTTCCAGGATGTTCCAAAATTCAAAATGTTGACACTGCAGCAACTTCTTCCCATGCTGGGCAAGAAGGCTTGGACCTCAAAGAGGCATACCTGCATGTCCCAATCAGGCAATCTTGCAGAAGATACCTCAGATTCATAGCTGGCTCAATGCATTACCAATTCTCTGCACTGCCCTTTGGCTTATCTACTGCACCCAGGCTCTTCACAAAATGCCTGGCACCAGTAATTGCATTTTGCAGACAAAAAGGAATTCAAATATATCCCTACTTGGACGACTGCCTTATTCAAGCAGAGAGCAAGGACATTCTTCTAAAGCATCTGGCGTTTGTAAAAAGATTACTAATTTGCCTAGGGTACACAGTAAACGAAAAGAAATCAAAACTAGTGCCCTCTCAAGAGGTAATATTCCTGGGTGCAAGCTTAAATACAACTGCCCAGATGGCTTATCTCATGCCAGACAAGCAAAGGCAACTGACTCATTACTTTCAAATGATGGCAACAAAGACCCAGCTACCTGCAAGACAAATTCTGCAGGCTTTGGGCTTCATGGCATCCTGCATGCTGCTAATTCCATATGCAAGACTGCATATGAGGAAGCTACAATGGTATCTAAAAAGTGTTTGGACTCAACATTGCCACAGCCTGGAAACAATAATGAATCTTATTCCCTGCCTGCAACAGGAGTTTCGATGGTGGGCACTGGCCTGTCACCACAACAAGGGACAGCCTTTCACTTTGCCCACAGCCAGGCAGACAATAACAACAGATGCATTGGATTATGCCTTGGGGGCACACATGGCAGGAAAATGTATTCAGGGTACGTGGCCCACAGACCAAATGCATCTTCACATCAATCAAAAAGAGATGCTAGCTGTACAGAATGCCTTGACAGCCTTCAAGGATCTACTACATCTAGGACAACTATTACTAAAGACGGACAATACTACGGTTATGTGGTACATAAACAAGCAAGGGGGCACACATTCCTACCCCCTCTGCAGGCAAGCCATGACTTTGTGGAACACAGCACTGACCTACCAAGTACATCTACAGGCACAATTCCTGCCAGGAAAGAAAAATACTCTGGCAGACGAACTAAGCAGAAACCTCATGGACCCTCACGAGTAGAAACTAAACCCACAGGTCTTCACCATGATAACAAGGAAATGGGGATTCCCGGACATAGATCTTTTTGCCTCCCCTCACAACTGCCAACTACAGAAAATTCTGCACAAGGACTTATCACTCACAAGCATGGAAAGTGGATGCTCTATCATTCAGCTGGAAAACCCTAACAGTTTATGCCTTTCCACCACTGCTTCTCCTTCCCAAGGTACTCCTAAAAGTCAGACAAGAGAAGCCAAAAATGATTCTGATTGCCCCAGACTGGCCACGCCAGCACTGGTACCCAATCCTAAAGAGCTTGTCTCAAGGCCCAGCCTGGACTTTACCTCAAATTCCTCATCTTCTGACTCAACAAAACAACCAGATCCTGCACAGCCAACTCAGAACCTTAAATCTGGCTGCATGGCAGATAATATAGCCACTCAGGACACACCTCTCTCTAAAGCTGTTATGGATGTCATTTTGGAAGCCAGAAGGCCCAGCACCAGGAAATCTTATGCAGAAAAAATGGAAGAGATTCTGTGCTTGGAACCAGGCACAAGGACCTGAACCACTTTTCCCAAATATTCCTCAGATTTTACAATACCTAACTGAGATGCTGGACAAAGGCCTATCCTCATCAATTAAGATCCATGCCTCTGCCATTTCAGCTCATTACAATTCGGAACCTCCTATTTTCTCTCATCCACTGCTAAGACAGTACCTCAGAGGGGCAAAAAACATAAAACCCCCAAGGAAAGCACCAATACCTACATGGGACCTCAACTTTGTCTTAGAAAAGCTCACACTGCCTCCTTTTGAGCCAGCCAATACAATTGATATAAAATTCTTATCATGGAAAACTGCTCTGCTCCTAGTAGTAACTTCAGCAAGAAGAGTCTCAGAGTTACAGGCATTGATGGCAGTGGAACCTTTTATCATTTTTCATCCGGACAGGGTTTCTCTAAGGACAAACCCGACATTTATGCCAAAGGTAGTATCCAGTGGGGCTCTTAACCAAACCATTCATTTGCCAACATTTTATCCAAACCCCCAAAATAAAGGGGAGAGACTTCTGCACTCTTTGGACATACACAGGCAGCTACGCTTCTACTTGGACAAAACAAAAGCTTTCAGATAAACTGAGCAACTGTTTGTAGCATATGCTGCAGGATCATAAAGAAAGGCTGTCTTAAAGCAGACTATTTCAAAATGGATAGGACACTGCATTCGTTTCTGCTATGCACAGCATGGCAAGTCAGTGCCTAAAAATATTAGGCCACATTCTAAAAGGGCAGCAGCCTTTCTCAGAGGAGTACCAACCAAGGAAATTTTGGAGGCTGCAACTGGGAGTTCAGTGCACACTTTTACCAAGCATTATCACTAACCTCTTTACTCTAAATCCAGAGCAGGCTTTGCCACTGCAGTTCTGCAGGGCCTCATAGCCACTCCTAATCCTATTTAGACCCAGCTGCCCAACCTCAGCTTTGGGATTCAACCCAAGTGTAATGACTGCAACAGTGAAACACGATGAACATAGTACAGTTGTGTACCTACCAGAAATGTAGATGTTCGAGTGTATTCACTGTTACAGTCCAGGTTACCCACCCACCATCCCCCTTTCTTTGCTGGGACTTATCTGTACTTCTCTATCCTATACAACCTATGTGGTGTATTTGCTTGTAGATGAAGGTATTGTTTATTTTACTGTATGTTTTTTATAAGCAATGTGTATTGCCTACCTTCTTGGGGGCACCTGACATCTGGTGCAAGAAAAACTGAAGAAAATGGCGTCGGCTGCATCTTATATACCCCTGGCGCACTGACGTGAGGGAAGAGGCGACAGCAACCGACGCTGGACCAGGACTTTGGAATTCAGGCCAACTGCGGGTAGCCTGCCAGCAGGATAACCCAAGTGTAATGACTGCAACAGTGAATACACTCGAACATCTACATTTATGGTAGGTACACAACTGTACTATTCCCTACCTCCGGCTCCTACTAAGCCAGACAGATATCACAGAGGGTCTCAAAGGTGTAAAGGCCTCTACAGCCAGAAATCCTACCCCCTCTGATAGAGATTCCAGGGCGCTGGATAGATGGGGAAAGAAGGTTTATACGTCTGCAACCCTGGCAATTAGGGCCTTAAACTGCCAGTTTCATATGCTTAAATATCAACAGCATGTTATGGGCTTATTGAAACAGAAAATGATGTTGATTTCTGATTGTGTGGAAAATAAAGAATTACAGGAATTATTGCATTCAGCAGAATAGGTTGGAAAGCATACTTTGCAATGTGGTTTTGATTCCTTGGAGGCCTCTTGCAGGGCCGCAGTTCCTGGATCTGTGATTACAAGGCATGCCTGGTTCAAGGTGCAAAATCTGCCTGATCATGTTAAAGCTAAATTGTTGGATACTCCTTTGCAGCATGATACTCTGTTTGGTAATAAGGCTAAAGAGGTTTTAAAGAAAACGGAAGACAAAGCTAAATCTTTGCAAACTGTAAAAGATTTCTTACAAGTGCAGTCACCCAGGTTCAGTAGGCACTGGCCTACTAAAAATTGGCCCTTTCCTGTGTCCAACAGAGCCTCTCAAGGCAAATCCAGGCGCTCAAAAAACTCTAGATACCAATCACAGGGTTCTTACAGGTCAAAGCAATGGGGTGCCTCCACCTCCAAATCTGGAGGTAACAAAGCACAACCCTACAGTAAGCAGTCTCAATGACTTCCCTCTACCTTCACCAAGCACTTATCTTTTGGCAGCCCCCTTGGGGGGAAAATTAGTACTTCATGCTCAAAATTGTCAGTTAATTACTCAGGACAAGTGGGTATTAAACATAGTATCCCAGGGGTACAGATTTCATTTCCCTACTTTACCAATTCCAAACGGTTGGCCAGATCTGCCACAAAATCAGTGGGCAGAGGCTCAGAAACGAGTTATGTCCCTCATGGTTATGGGGGGTATTCAACCAGTGCCAGAAAAGGAAAAAGGACAAGGTTTTTATTCAAGACTTTTCCTGGTACCCAGAAAAGACAATGCCTGCCGTCCAATACTGGACTTATCGATTTTGAACACGTTCTTGGACATTCCAAAATTCAAAATGCTGACTTTACAACAGCTACTGCCTATCCTGGGCAGGAACACTTGGTTAGTGACTCTAGACTTAAAAGAGGCATACCTGCATATCCCAATAAGGGAATCGTGCAGAAGATACCTCCGCTTCAAGGCAGGTTTTTTGCATTACCAATTCTCTGCACTGCCCTTTGGCTTATCTACAGCGCCCAGGGTCTGTACAAAGTGCCTGGCACCAGTAATTGCATTCTGCAGACAAAGAAGCATGCAAATTTATCCTCATTTGGACGACAGTCTCATTCAAGCAGAGAACAAGGACACTCTTCTTCAGCATCTGGCTTTTGTAAAAAGGCTTCTAACATGCCTAGGGTACACAACAAACAAAAAGAAATCCCAACTGGTATCCTTTCAAATAATTACATTCCTGGGTGCAAGCTTGAATACAACTGCCCAGATGGCTTACCCTACGCCAGACAAACAAAGGCAACTGACAACATACTTCAAACAAATGGCAACAAAACCCCAGTTGTCTGCAAGACAAATTCTGCAGGCTTTGGGGTTCATGGCATCCTGCATTCTACTATTTCCATATGCAAGACTACATATGAGGAAACTTCAGTGGTACCTAAAAAGTTTATGGAGTCAACATTGTCACAGTCTGGAAACAATGATTCCTCTCATTCCCTGCCTACAACAGGAGTTTCTTTGGTGGGCAGAGACATGTCACCAAAACAAGGGACTGTCATTCACTCTACTTCATGCCACCCAAACCTTAACTACAGATGCATCAGACTATGCTTGGGGGACCCACCTGGTGGGGAGATGCATTTAGGGCAAATGGACCCCAAAGCAAATGCATCTGCATATCAACCAGAAAGATGCTAGCTGCTCAGAATGCTCTGACAGCCTTCAAGGACATACTTCATCCAGGACAACTACTGATAAAGGCGGACAACTCCATGGTTATGTGGTACATAAACAAGCAGGGGGGTACACATTCCTACCCCCTTTGCAGACTAGTCATGGCATTGTGGAACACTGCTTTTAGCTACCAAGTGCAACTACAATCTCAGTTCCTGCCAGGAAAACAAAACACTCTGGCAAACGACCTAAGCAGAAATATTATGGACCCACACGAATGGAATCTGGATGCAGAAATCTTCAGCATGGTAACACAGAAATGGGGGAGCCCAGACATTTGCCTCTCCCCAAAACCATCAACTGGACAAATTCTATACAAGGACTTATCACAGACAAGCATGGAAAGTGGATGCCCTATCCTTCAGTTGGAAAAACCTCTCAGTCTATGCATTTCCCTCTCTGCCTCTTCTCTTCAAGGTCTTAACTAAAGGTCAGACAGGAAAAACCAAAAATGATCCTAATTGCTCCGGACTGGCCTCGCCAGCACTGGTATCCAGTTCTAAGGAATATGTCTCAACTCCCTCCTTGGTACTTGCCTCAAATATCTCATCTACTGTCTCAGCAGAACAATCAAATTCTGCACACTCAGCTCCAAACTCTGAACCTTGCAGCATGGCTGATCATTTAATTATTCAAACAACACCTAGCAGCCTGGCTGATCATTTAATTATTCAAACAACACCTCTCAGTGAATCTGTGATGGATGTCATTTTGGAAGCCAGAAGACCTAGTACTAGAAAATCTTATGTTGGTAAATAGAAGAGATTATGTGCTTGGAACCAAGCACAAGGAACGGACACAGCAAAGCCAAATATCCCTCAGATTTTACAAAATTTGACTAAGATGCTTGACAAGGGCCTATCTTTTTCTTCAATAAAAATCCATGCCTCTGCTATCTCGGCCCATTACAACACGGAGCCTCCCCTCTTTTTTCATCCTCTGCTTAAACAGTATCTTAGGGGGGCCAAAAATGTAAGGCCTCCCAGAAGATCACCAACTCCTGCATGGGACCTCAATTTTGTGCTGGAAAAACTCACCCTGCCTCCTTTTGAACCAGCAGCTACTGCAGATATAAAATTTTTATCTTGGAAAACAGCTTTCCTATTGGCAATCACTTCAGCAAGAAGGGTTTCAGAACTACAGGCTCTCATGGCTGTGGAGCCTTTTATTACATTTTACCCGGACAGATTGTCCCTCAGGACTAATCCTTATTTTATGCTTAAGGTGGTATCCAGTGTGGCTCTTAACCAAACAATTCACCTGCCAACTTTTTACCCAAGTCCGCAGAACAAGGGGGAGCGGATTCTGCATTCATTGGATGTACACAGACAACTAAGATTCAACTTAAACAGGACCAAATCTCTAAGAAAGTCTGAGCAACTACTGCTGGCATTTGCTGCAGGATCAGAGGGGAAGGCTATATCAAAGCAGACTATTTCTAAGTGGATAAGCCACTGCATTCGTTTCTGCTACTTGCACAATGGTAAACCTGTACCCAAGGGGATCCAGTTCACATTCCACCAGGGCTGCCTCTACCTCAGCAGCTTTTCTCAAAGGAGTTTCAACCAAAGGCATTCTAGAAGCTGCTACTTGGAGCTCAGTTCATACCTTCACAAAGCATCATCTTTTGCCCCTCTTCTCCAAATCCAGGGCAGGCTTTGCCACTGCAGTTCTGCAGGGCCTTATAGCCGCTCCTAATGCTATCTTGTTCCATCCTCCCATCCATAGCTGTGGGATTCTACCCAAATGTAATAACTGCAACAATTAAACACGAAGAACTTAGTACAGTTGTGTACACTTACCATAAATGTAGATGTTCGAGTGTATTCACTGTTGCAGTCTGAGTTACCCACCCGCCATCCCCCCCCCTTTCTATACCTTTTCTTTCCTTCACTATACCAAAAAGCCTTTGTGGTGTATTTGCTTTTAGTTGAAGGTAAAGTTTATGTTTCTAAAAGTGCATTTATATATTTACTGTTTTATATATATATATATATATATATATATATATATATATATATATATATATATATATTTTTTTTTTTTGCTCCCCATTTGGGATCTGGGGCAAGAAAAACGGAATAAAGTGGCGTCGGCTGCATGTTTTATACCCCTGATGACTTGACGTCTTGGAAGAGGAGACAGCAACCGGCGCAGGACCCAAGACTTTGTTATTCAGGCCGACTGAGGGCAACCTGCCAGCAGATTACCCAAATGTAATGACTGCAACAGTGAAATACGCTTGAACATCTACATTTATGGTAAGTGTACACAACTGTACTTTTCGAAACTCTGCTGCAGAATTATTTAAATCTTTACAGGAAAAGGCAAGAAACTGCAGGGTCTAAAACATATCTTTGTTTCCCCTGTCCCCAGGTTTTAGAGGAACTACCCTACCAAAACTCCTTTTGTCAGAAAGCTGGCTAGGCCACCATTAGCAAGGGTAAGAGGGATTCCAGGAAACAACTCCCTTCTAAGTCTGCTTCTTCTACTCCCACTCAGAAACATTCCTTTCATCCTAAGCCTGGTAGTCTGTTACTACCCTCCTCCAGGCCCATCAACTCCTTTGTCTCTTCACCTCCTTCTTTCTCTACCTGCTCGGAATCATATAACCCAGGACTCTTGGGTCTTTCCATCATCAATCAAGGATATTTCATGGTGTGAGAAACCCTTCCCACCTTCAGGGGCATCCCACAACCCCCAAAAGAAGAACTGGAATTCTTACCCCAGCTCATATCCAGCTTTCTGTCTCAAGGCACTATTCAGGAAGTCCCACTCTCTCAAGTGGGGAAAAGTATTTTACTCCAGGATGTCCCTTGTTCCCAGGAAGTATGGCCACTAGAGGCCCATTCTAGACCTTTCCCATCTAAATACCTTTGTGAAAGTTCCCACCTTTTTTATTCTGACCTTACCTACCGTTCTCTTACTCATACTTCCCCAGGCCTTTGTGGTGTCATTAGACATGAAAGATGCCTACCTTCGTATCCCCATTCACCTCCAGTTCAGGAAAGTTCTTCACTTTTCTGTTGCCTCCTCACATTTTCAGTTCTGTGCTTTGCCCTTTGGTCTGTCTGCGGCACAGATGGTCTTCACAAATTGCCTAGCTCCTGTCATAGCCTACTGCAGACTACAGGGTATACAGATTTTTTCCTTACCTAGATAACCTTCTCCTCCAGGCCCCATCCCCAGACATCCATCAGTAGAATCTCTCCTTCACATTCTCTGTCTTGGAGAGTCTAGGTTTCACGATAAACTATCAGAAATCTGCTCTGACCCCTTCCCAAGACCACATTGTTCTTGGCTGCAGGATTGAAACAGAGAAGATCCTTAACTCCAGAACAGGTCCTGTCCTTCCTATTTCCAGGACATCTTACCTCTTCAGTCTCTGACTGTCAGGGACTTTCTACGCCTCCTTGGGCTCATGGCCTCAATGATTCCCATGCTCCCTTAAGCCAAGTTACACATGAGAAAATTCCAGTGGTTCTTGAGGACAGTTTGGATGCAACACTCCCATCTTTTGGACTTTAACCCACTCCTGCTCTACTTGTAAAGGGTAAATATAAAGCAACCAGCAAGGAAAAAATCTTTCTAGGTGTCCTAAAACCAGAATGAAAATAAATAAAACAAACAGTGCAAAAACTTGAATGGCAATGTTCATAAATTTATTCAAAAACTAAAAACTATAGTAATAAAAATAAAGGATAAGCACTTTCAGAACAGTCCATCAGATTGCCATTTATAAAAAAACTCTACATATTTAAAACAAGACATGTACAATTAGAATCCAAATTTCATGCTCCACCCTCTCAAAGTTACTCTTGATGTGGGAGATCAATGCAACCAATCAGAAATGAGATTTGAACCTACACCCCTCTCAGGATCGGCTTCATTGGAAAGGAACCATTCAGGCCAGGTACCATATCAGCTTGTAAATTCACTCTCTATTGTAGTTCAGCAATTTCAGTATTGTTGCATATATCCCTCTTCTCTTATTCGGCTTACAAATCTGTAAAACCATAAATGAAACTGCATTGGATGAACTACTGTATGTTGAAAAAGAGCATTATGTTAATTCATCCTGATATTACTCAAATGTTGCAAGATGTGATCGTTTAATCGCCGATTTGTCTTCTCCACATAGAAACTGTACAGGCATTACATCTTTTCCTGTTGTTAATTAAGGTAGTCTTTGTTCGTAGTGTGCATACAAATAGTTCTTACTCATGGCTAAATCTTCATGTAAAGATGTTAATGCTTTTAGCCAGTAGGTAGGTACTGCATCTGTGCCTGGGGTTTTCCAATTAGGAGCTTTTCTTAACTTTGTTTCAATCTCTCTGGCAGTTACTTCATTCCAGTTCATATCTTTTACATTTGAACTTCTTTCTTTTACTACTTCTGTCCATTTAGCATCTTTGTTATGTTCCACAGGATCTTCATAGATGTTTCTCCAAAATGAGTTTATTTTTTTCTTTTTCTTTTTTGGTGGTAGTTCAATTCCTTTTGCTTGTTCCCCAGTTCTGTATAAAACTTTTTTAGGTCATCAATAAATTCCTTATTTTGTACCTTTCCTTTATATTTATCTGATAAGTCAAAATATAAGGCAAGTACTACCATGAAGCAACTTCAGTTTATTAAAACAATAAAAGATGAAACAGTAAAATCCCTTCTTCAGATGATAAAAACTACTAAAAACATTGTATCTAATGTAGTGCAACACAGCCAATGAAAATCAATAATTTACCCTCCTTTTTGCTAGAGCTTGTTTTAAAGGGACAACATTTAATCCTGGGGCTTTTTCCTCAGGTAACATTTTTGTTAGGCCTTGCTCTCAAGATAGATGAATGGAATGTTTCAAATGAAGTTGCTGCTACACCTGTATCTAATCAACAGCATGAAAAAGAACGCCTAGATTCTGTTAATTTAAAACGGCCCAATACTTTCCACTCAAAGGGGCCTGCTTTGCCTAGTACAGAGAATATTGAAATAATATCCTCTAATGCCACTGAGTCAGTGACTGAAGGGAAAACATTAGTGGACATTAATTCAGGCATTACAGCAGGCCATTTGGAAGAGTCTTGAAGCGACACGCTGGACTTTTCTACATTGGGAGCCAAAACATGCTGTTAATGTGCCTGTATCTACTGCTTTGTCTACTTCCATTTCTTCTTCTTCTTGTTTCACATTGCCGGCACCGGTGAAGAAGAAGAACTCTCGAAAGAAGAGTTTTTCACATCAGGTGGACAAGGATTACAAGAGACGATGGACTTCCAACTGACTGACAATGTATGTAATGTTTGTAATAGGTTCATAGATTGGTACTAGGCTATCGGCCCTAGGGCCTATACATGCCTTGCCATAACAATTCCCTGGATATTTCTTCCCACGATATTTACTTCTCTGGACCCCTGTCTAGCAGGGTGACTAACATGATCCCCGGGGTGAATTTCCTATCTCCAATCCAATCATCAAGGTTCCTTTTGAAGAGGGACAAGGAAGCTCTCTACTTGACATGTATGGGCAGTCTATTCCAGAGTATGGGGAGTCTCTGGGGCAGGAACCTATCCCTCCAGCATGTTTTGTTCATTGTGATGACAAGGTTTAGATCCCTGGAGCGTGTGGCTCTGAGGGATTGGGATTTCTTTAAGTGGAGCATGTCCAACAGCTCAGAATTTGACATGGCCTTGTATGTCATGCAGAGATCACCTCTGAGTAGATGATTTGCCACAGAGTATAGCTGGAGTTTTTTTTAGACGGTCAGCATATGGCATCTGCTTTAGGCCTGTGATTCTTTTAGTGAGGTGTTTCTGTGGCCTTTCCAGCTGTTGCAGATGTCTTGTGAGGTACATACCAAATGGGACGTTATACTCTATAATGGGTCCAATGAGGGATGAGTACAGTGGGACAATGACCTCCTTTTTTCTGGATGAAAAGCCCTTAGTGATGAGGTGTGCCACATAAAAGGATTTCCTGACTGTTGTGGCGATGTGGTTATCGAAAGTGAGACCACTGTCCACCTGTGTCCCTAAGTCTCTCATCACACTTTCAATGTTTAGTGTACTGCCACCTATGTGGAAATTGATGGGTACATGTTTTTTTCCAAAGGGGATAACTATACATTTCTTGGCATTAAGCTTGAGCCCATGGCTCTGGCACCAGGCATCTGTTTCTGTAAGTCCCTTTTGTAGAATATCCACATCATTTGGGGATTCAATAATGGCTCCCAGTTTGCAGTCATCTGCGAACTTTGTTAGCCAGAGTCCCTTAGTGTTGGCCTGTACTTCAGAGAAGTAGATGCCAAACAAGAGTGGTCCCAGGACTGAACCCTGAGGTACTCCACTTGTCACTTGTCTGGAGCTGGATTTGGAGTCGGCTACTTTTACAGTCTGGGTTCTGTCAGTAAGCCAGTTGGCAGTAGGGATTTATGCCCAGCTTAGTAAGTTTATCTATGATTCCAGAGTGGGGGATGGTGTCGAAGGCCTTGGCGAGGTCCAGATAGGCTGTGTGGACTGCCTTACCCTCGTCCACAGCTCTGGAGACTGATTCAAAGAAGTCAGTCAGATTCAGGAGACAAGATTGGCCCTTCACAAACCCAAACTGGGTGGGGTCCAGTGTTTGAAGGTTGCCACTGTCTTTGTTTATAAGTTCCATTATAATGCATTCCATGCCCTTGCAGATCAGGCTTGTCAGACTAATGGGGGCGGTAGTTCCCGGGATCCCCCCCCTTGTGGAGTGGGATAACTGTAGTGGTGCACCACTCAGGTGGCACGAAGCCTGAGGTGAGGCTATGATTAAACATGACACTTAGGTAAGGTGCCATTTCATTTTGTAGTTCATGTAGTACACAGCCTGGGATGTCATCTGGTCCCATGGATGCTGTATTCTTAGCTTTGGAGAGTGCGGTTTCTACCTGTGTGGCCGTGATTACTGGAATTTGGCAATCGATTGGTATTGAGATGGGCCCTTTAGGGGGTGAGAGGGGGGTGAAGTTGGCACTAAATCGATCTGCCAGGATATTGGCAATATCCTTGGGATCAGTATATTTAATGCCATTGTGTTGTAGCTCAGAGGAGATTTGAGCATTGCCGTTTAGATTCTTGACATAAATATAGAATGCCTTGCAGTTGTCTTTGGAATCTTTGGCAATTTTATTTTCGTAACTAGCTTTTGAGGATTTTATGAGGGATCTCAGCTTCTTATTGAGGCTGGTGAGGGAGTTTTTTGCATCCTGGGATTTTCCTCTTTTCTGCAACAGTTTCTTCCTTCTGTTGTATAGTTTGTTTATAGCAGGGGACCACCAGATTGGCTTCCTTTTTTTAGAGAAGAGCATCTTGGTTCTATTTGGGATGGCACGATTCATGCACGAGTGGATGTGCTCGTACAGTGCCTTAGTGTAGGATTCAGCAGTCGAACTTTCAGATCCTGTCTGCATGGGTGCCATGAAGTTTGTCACTTTTGACTTCAGTAGCATGAAGTTGGCTTTGGAGATGTTTTTTAAGGAGGTTTCCTTACTGGGGGGGATGGGGGTGGGATGTGGATGTCAAGGGTGATTTGCTTATGGTCAGGCTTGACCAATGTGGGGGTGACCACTGGTGTGGAGCATATATCTCCCATGTTGGTAATGACCAGGTCTAGGATAATGGAGCACCTGGTGGGACAATAGATTAGCTGATACAGGGCATTGGAATTTATGAATTCCAAGAACCGTTGGGAAAAGGAGTTGATACCCAGTAGTTTTTCCAGTTAATGGCAGGGTAGTTGAAATCACCCAGTATTAGGGTGTTTGGTTGTATCTTGATATTTTCCAGTATGTTTAGAAAGGTGTAGTGAGAATCTTGGGGCATGGTGGGGGATCTGTAGCAAGCTACAATTTGGATTGCAGTCTTATCTAGTATTAGTTGCACCTGGAGAACTTCAGATGCATTGTGTTGGGCAACTAGGCTGGAGGTGTGAATATCCTTGGTGAATATGGACACTCCTCCATCTTTAGTGTTTCGGTGTTGGTTTTGTGGCCGAAAAGTGTGGTGAGAGTTGTAGCCTGGTATTGCAGGGGTTCTCCCTAGAGCCTTGAACCAGGTCTCAGTTACTGCACAGATATCGATGTTCTCCATTTTTCGGAGTGCCTCAAGAGAGTACATTTTGAGGTTTAGACTTCTAGCATTGAGTAGCATTACCTTCAGATTTTGCATGCTTGTATCTGTTACGGTGGTGGTTTTATCCTTTGAACCTTGCCTAAAAAAGGCACTATAGGGGTGGCAAGAGTTTTAGCCAGTAACCTGAATCCCAGGGGTGACAGGTGCAGACCATCTCTGGCAAAGCATCATGGTTTGTCAGTCATGTCTTCCCAGACAGACAGATACTGGATCCCCTTTGAATGACACCAGAAGCTTAGCCAATTATTGAAGTCAGTCATTTTGTCCTTATACTGTGGTATCATTCTGGGCGAAAGTCGGATGCTACTCAGGGCTAGAGTCATACCTGCCTGGACCACATGATCCGAGAGCTCTTCCATGTCTCTTTTCATGTAGTCCAGTGAGGTACGTCTCATTTCATTCACTCCAACATGGACAATGAGAGAGTCATATTATTACTTGTTGTGGAGTGACTTGAGTGCATGCGTTATGTGGCAGATCCTGGCACCCGACAGGCAGCTGACTGTAATTTTCTCCTTGTTCAGCCTGGTGAGTGGGACATCAGTGTGCCTGACTATAGAGTCACCTATGACTAAAGTGTTGGGTACATTGTCTTGCCTTAGATGCTGCTGTTGGGTGGCACACTGGTGTTGTGAGCTGTGTGTCACTTTGGTTGTGACTGGTGTTTGTTTGCATTTCAGCTTCAGAGGTCCTTGTTGCTTGGGCAGGTTAATGTTAAGGGCCTCCGCATATGTGGGTTTAGTGTTACTATGTGTGGGTATTGATGGTGTGGGTTTTGAAGGGCTATGAGTTGCTTGAGGTGTAGTGCAGGTGTTAACCTTCTCCTCTTGACTGTCTAGCACAATCTTGGCCGGAGAGAGCTTTGCTTCCAGTTTGGCTATGTAAGTGCATCTTTCACAGATTGTAGTGTTGGGTGGTAGGAGGAGAAGATTGTCTGTGTACATGAGGCAGTTGCTGTATTGCCCCAGTATGCCCAGATTCACCAGGTGGACAGGAGAACTCACCGGAAGCTGACCCTTGGACATGCCTGTTTAGGTGCTTTTTTGTAAAGTATAAGAGCTGTTTTCCCTTACCTTTGCAAGGTACTTTGCAATTATAGTCTGTTTAGTGCCTACGATTAATTTCTCCTTATTGACAAGGAGAGTTGAGTGCTTGTATCAGTTTCAGGCTTTCCTAGTGCTTTCCAGCAGGTTGTAGAGCAAGTGCTAGTCACAGGGGGTTCAGGTTTTAGTGCTACTACTGAGAAACCAGCTAGTTCTAAGGGAAAATTTGAAGAGCAGACTTTCTGGCACCTGGAATAGTTTAACTGTAGCCTCGCAGTGCTGCACGATGCGAAAAATGTGCAAACACACGCGTTTTAAGCCAGTAAGTTGAAAGGGATAGAAATCGGCCCAAAAAGGCTAATAAAATTACAATTTCAGAGCTGGAAACAACTCCTCTAGCATTGGATAGGCATTACAATGCTCACCAGTCCCACTGGTAAGCAGTAGGACTTCCTTCTACCACAGTAAGGTCTGGATAGCTCTGAACACAGAAAATAAGGTCCTGAGATATGGACTGGCTAGGAAAGGTGGGAAACGAGCAAACAAGATAGTATTTTTTTAAAACAGGCTAAACAATGCACTAATACAGTAAATAAACAGAAAATGCTAACACACTTGAGTGTGTAGTCCTAAACAGTAAATGCAATTAAAATTCTACAAAATTAGCAATTTAAAACTTTTTAAATGATGCAAGGCAAGTGCACGACTGAAAAACGATTTAAGATGCAGTAATACAGCAGAATAAGTAGCTAGTCTACATATGCAGAGAAGTCTGTATATACAGAAAAGCAGCTAAAACACACAAACAATTCAGATGCAGTGCAACCTAGAGCACTTAAGTTGTAGCAATATTAAGGCAATTACAATTATAATAAATGCTCTAAAATATACTCTATATTTCCAAAATGTTTGAGAAGCACAGTCAGAACACAAGGAGATTCAGGCAATTTTTTTTTTTTTGTAAGGGAAAAGGAGAAACAGAAGGCCTTCTCAGATGTTCTCTCTGTATTAGGTAGAATGAGCTAATGACACTAGACTGGGAGGAGTGTCCCAGATCAAATTTACAGTAGGGGCAGGCAACTGCAAAGCCACCAAGTATAACAACAAGACATGACAGGGACAGAGGGTGGGGACCAATACTAAAGCTATTAGCCTACACTCTTTAGACAGTAAATTTAGACAGTAAACACTACAGAAAGCCACAAAATAAAAGTTTTTAAACAGATAAAGGAGCAAAGAGACTCTACAGAATGCTTTTTATTTTATTTTTATTTTATTTTACATTTGTTGACCGGGCTAGTCTAACTGGATATATGTCCATTTTCAGTAGAGGCCCGAGGAGAAAAGCTCCGAGACAATAACAAGGACAGAAACAAAGAAACATTTATACAAATAGTACAAATAATATATATATTTTTTTTTAACAGCCAAAAAAGAAAAAAGTTCTAGTTCAGTTTCAGTAAGCAAAAAAATACAAAAAGTCATAATGGGGAGATACAAAAAAAAAGAGAGCAAGAAGTATTTAAACTTGCCATATAAAGAAGGTAGAGGAGTTTCAGCAAAAGAAATCAAGTTTGAGAGTTAGAGTTAGAAAGAGGAGAAAATAAGTATCAGTCAGGCTGAGAGCAGGGGCAAAGCCATTTGGTTTTCATGAAGTTTTTCAGCTGATTCTTGAAAAGGTTGGTGGAAGTAAGGGATGTGATCTCAGTTGGAAGTTTGTTCCAGGAATTGCCAACTGCATTTGAGAATAGGCAGTCTCCAGCTTTGTTAAAGGATTTGGTAGTGGCTACTTGTAGTTTTTTAGCTGATCTTAGGGTAGGAAGGTTTTTATAAGAATTTACTAGGTTACATAGTATGGGAGTGTTTGAAGGATGATGTAAAATCTTGTGAATAAAAATAAGTTGCTGGTAAACTAGTTGGTTTTGTACTTCCAGCCATCCGAGATGTCTAAGGTTAAGGCAGTGGTGAGTACGGAAGGGGTACCAGTGGCAAATTTAGCTATGTTGTTGTAGGTGGTTGCTAGTTTATTTAGATTAGTTTTGGATAGGTTGGTATATATAGGTGAGGCATAGAGTAGGGTGGAAATAAGGTGGGTTTGGGAAATAGAGATCTTTGCTGATTCTGTAAGAAATGGTCTGATTCTGTAGAGGAATCCAAGTTTTCTATTTACTGATTTAATACTAGCGTTAATATGCGAGTCAAAGGTAAGATGGTTATCTATTAATACACCGAGGAGTTTGGTGGTGGTTTCAGGGGCTATTTCTGTGCCATTGTTTGATTTTACTGTGAGATTGATAGAGGGGGATTTCTGTGTGGGAGTAAATAGCAGTAATTTAGTTTTTTTAGGGTTCAGGAGGAGACAACGTTGATGGAACCAGTTTTCCACTAAAGTAAAGACAGTTTGTGTGTTAGCCTGTAATTCAACAGGGGATGATGAGGCACATACCAGAGTTGAATCGTCAGCATATTGTATGCATGTAGTTTGTGGAAGGGAAGTTTTTAGATCATTAATGAAAGTTGTGAAAAGGAGAGGTCCAAGAATATATCCTTGAGGGACTCCAAGGGTGATATGAAGCTGAGAAGATAGATTGTTTTCCCAGAGGACTGCTTGTTTCCTGTTTTCAAGGTAGGATTGGAACCATTTTACTAGTTGATGATCAAGGGAAAGTGATTCAAGTATATTTAATAGTATTTGGTGGTTAACCATATCAAAGGCCTTTGAGAGATCTATAAAAAGAGCAGAAGATAGTGTCTTTCCAATCATGTGCTACCTCAAACACCACCATATCCTCCCAGTATGCCAGGACAAGGTTAGCATATTTTTGTACTCTAATACCAGAGTTGCAATGTTAACTGCAAACAGATCAGTTACCCGTGCAGATTAGTTAATAGCAATAAAATGCACTAAAAACTATGCAGCAGGCAATAAAAAGTGCTATATATAAATTGCCAGAAACAATAATCAGTATAAATAATCCAAAAAAACAGGATACTTGTATATCTCAGATCAGAGTTGTAGTCAACGCCCCTCCTCCACTCTGCTCAGTGTGTATAGACAGAAGTCCTCTCAAAGTTAGGGCTTAAATACCAGAAGATACAACCTTAGACAACGTTTTTTTAAAAAAAAAAAGCACAAAAGAACCAGCCCCCACTAGCCAGCAGCCAGTTAACACAATCTAGACAAGGTAAAGAAAGGCTTCTGCTAATTCAAAATGTTCATAACATTTCAGGTATTTCTCTTTCTTTATTACAACTATCGGTGCTAAGTAAGGGTTTAAATTTTGTACCAAATACCAGCAGATTTTTGTACTCTAATACCAGAGTTGCAATGTTTTGCAGATAATGTTGTTGAAACAAATGTACAGTGACACTAATAGAGTTCAGACACCTCATTTATTGAAGCAACCTAGCACTTTTTCACCCATTTTAAATTCTACATTTCTACTGTTTGTTAAATCATGTGAACGTGAGATCGAACAGTACCTGCAGAATACAAAAAGATCAATGTATTTTAATCTAGACCAGCCACATAGAAAAGCATTGCTTGAGTTAAAAAAAACACCACCAACATTGTTATAAAATCTGCTGATAAAGGCGGAGCTGCTGTTGTACTTAGTAAAGAGTTTTATAACACACAAATAGATTTGTTGCTAGCAGATAGATTAACTTTTCTCCAGTTGTCACCACTGATGGTTAATTCATATATTCAAAAAGTGCATAAGTCACTATTCAATGTGGAGAAAACTGGGTTGATAGACCAGCAGTTATTGACATTTTTATACATACAACATCCTACCATCCCAATTTTTAAAGCTTTACCAAACATCCACAAGGATCCAAAGACACCACCCATGAGACCCATAGTTTCGGGCAGGAGATGGGTAACAGAAAAATATCTCTATCTGATTAGAATGTACTCTTAGACCGGTGTTACAGGTCTTCCCTAGGATCTTGAAAGATACTGCTACTTTCCTGGAATCATTGGGTCCTTACGTACGAGACAATAATGACACCTCCTATATGTTCGTCACTTTGGATATAAAAAATCTGTTTACTGTTATTGAAAGTCAGTATGGTATTACTGCCATAAAAGAGATATTAAACAGTAACATGGGCATACACATAAATGAAATTATTCGGATATGTTCTTTACTAAGATTAGTATTAGAGAACAATGTTTTCCTTTGTCAGTCAAACTACTATTGCCAGAGACAGGTTATGCCTTGTGCGAACACATATGCTAACCTTGTCCTGGCATACTGGGAGGATATGGTGGTGTTTGAGGTAGCACATGATTGGAAAGACAAACTTTTCTTTTATAACAGATTTGTAGACGGCGTCTTCTTTTTGTGGGGGGCACTATATCTGAACTAGCAGCATTTGTTGAATATTTAGAGTCCACCGCTAGTTTTTTCAGATTTTCACTGAACTATTCTAGTTCAGATATTGAATATCACTAGGAAGGCAGATGGGGAAGTAGAGACATCATTATATAGGAAGCCATGCTGGACCAATAGCATGCTCAGGTTTGGCGGCATGCATCCTAGATATGTATTTCAACATGTAGTTAAGGGACAGATTTGTAGAATATCCAAACTCTGCACAGATGAAAATTCCTTTAACCAGGAAATAGACTCTCTCTAAGAAAATTTTCAAGTAAGGGGCTACAGTAAAAATCTACTGCAAAAGGAATTGGACAACAGTAGATTATATAGAAGGCAGATAGCAAAACCATGGCTAAATAGAGGAAAATAACGGTCCAACAAGGCTGATGTACAAGCCCACAACGGTAACAAAGGTTTGAAAATACGTTCAACGTATAGTAGTGATATAAGTGGCATATGCAGTATAATTAGAGACAACTGCAGGATTCTGTTGACAGATGAGAATATAACTAATGTTGTAGGGATACAACCTAGATTAATTTTTAATACAAATAAGAATTTGAAAGATATTTTGTCAAGAATCCATGCATACAAAATTTAAAAATCAAGATATTAAGAAAAAGGGAACTATTCCATGTCAACATTGTAAAGCCTGCCGACATATTATGCAAGGCAACTGTTTTATACATCCTAGGACGAACAAGAGTTATTTTTTGAATATGTATGCTGATTGTAATACACAAAATGTTGTTTATATTGCAAACTGCCAATGCTGCACTGCATATTATGTAGGAAAAACGAATTGCAGACTTAAAGATATAATTTTTAAACACTTATCGGATATAGGTTAGGGAAAGAACAAAATGCACTTTAAGCATATAGAACTGCATAATGATCATGTGTTTACATTTATGGTTATATGTGTTGTAAACAGAAGTCAAAGAATGGGTGATTTAAAAAATGAAACTGAATACAAAGAGATGCAATGGATTCTTAGACTGGGAGCTGATAAAGCCACAGGATTAAATGATGTCCCTTTAAAACCAGCTCTAGCTAAAAGGAGGGTAAATTATTGATTTTCATTGGCTGTGTTGCACTATATTAGATGCAATGTTTTTAGTAGTTTTTATCATCTGAAGAAGGGATTTACCCGAAAGCGCTTATGATACTGTTTCATCTTCTATTGTTTTAATAAAGTTAAGTTGCTTTGTTTACAGTGTGGTAGTACTTGCCTTATATTTAGAACTGCGGTGGTGGTGCTGCGGTAGTGTTGTCGCCTCACAGTTAGACGTTGCCCGTTCGATTCTCAGAGCGTCTTCTGTGTGTCGACATGTGTGAATGGGCGTTCCTTCGTTGAAGGTTGTGCGTTAGGCCCGGCAAGCCAGCACGTAAAAATCTACTGCCAATCATTAGCGGACCGGAGTTCCGCTGTGGCGACCCCTAACCGGGAAAAGCCGAAAGACACAAAGTACTTGCCTTATATTTTGACTTATTTGATTTAAAACTTTTTTGGCAGTACTTTTAGTGGAGGAGCCCATTATTTGTGTTTTTCATTTATATTTATCTGCATATGTGCTCATATTTTTAGTTTATTATTTGTGGTAGTACGTAATAGATCCTGAGCTGTTCTGATACTGCGCATTGCTTTTTTTGTTTATCTGTTCCCTCTTCTGTACTCTGAGTGACACCTCTTGTCTTAATTGCTTTATAGTTTTCTCTGTTCGCTTCATGATGGCATTTGATTTCTACTCTTCCTTTCCCTTACTGCCATGTGTTTTTGTGCTAAGACTTTGTTATTAAATTAGCTGCACAGTAATATATCCGATTTACTTCTGTTTTATTGCATGAATCTCTCTGAACTACCCTAATTACTGTGTTCATTTATTTTATCAAACTTCTAACTTTCTGGGTTTTATTGACTTTCTGTAATCTGTTTCTTTCATTGATCTTAATATGTCTGTCCATATGTATTAAATCAAGCAACTCTTCTGTTAGACCATTTTCTTCTAAACTGAGGGCACATTCTTTGTTCTCCATGTTCTGTGGGCATTCTGCAGAAAGGTCCAGAGCATCTACCTGTTCCACATTCTCTTCAGTTTCATCCTGTGTCATCCATTGCTCTTTCATATGGGAACTCACTGGCCTATCACTCCATAACACTGACTGTGACAGAGTTGCCACAGTTTCCTGTTCCTTCCCTTGCTGTCCAACTCCAATTGAACTTTTGTAATGGTTTCCTATGGAAAGCTGCAAAGTATATTCATATGGCAGCTGATCAGATGTTCCTGCTCCACTGGTTCCCCCTTGATTTGGGGATCTATTGCACTGTCCTGCTTTGATGTTATCAAAATTAGGTTTTCTGCACTAAATCCTTCACTGTGCATGTAATCCATAATCTGAGTTTCTATTTCTTTAACGTCTTCATTACTAATCCTCATTTCTACTTTTCCTTGTTTTCTTATTTTTTGTATTGTAAAATTTTCCATGTCTGGAAGCCTTTGGCTGTATTTCTCTTCAAATATCTTTGTGCTGCTCTTTTTGTTTTGATTAGTTTTGCTTTCTCCTTTGCATAAATATTGCACCATATTAAATCTTTGTCTTTCCCATGTCCATATTTCTTCCTCAGATATTTCCTGCTCCTTGTTTTTCTCCTTACTTGGGAGATTTGTTCCATCATGCTGTGATATAATTTGTTATACTTTCTACACTAAATCCTTCACATTGTAGGTATCCCATAACTTCAGCGTCTATTTTTTTCTTTTTTAAATTCTACTTTACTAATCTTCTGTTCTACATTCCCTCTTTGTGATCTTATTGTTTGTGTTGTATTTCTCTCTAAATATTTTTGGGGCTGTTTTTTTGTATTGATTAATTTGGCTTTTTCCTTTGCGTAAATATTACAGCATATCAGATCTCTCTTTCCCATGTCCATATTTCTTTTTTATACCTTTCAAAAAAGCTCTAGATTTTGTTCTTTATATTTTTGCACTTCCTCAGTTGCTTGTTTTTCTAAATGGCCCAAGGTTTCTTGGTCTATATCATGTTTTTTATAAATCTCTTGTATTGATGAACACATTTTTTTATTTGAAGCTTCTGACAGTTTTTCTTATGCAAATATTTCTCTTTCCTCTAATTTCTCTCTGTCTTTTTGTTTATCTTCTGTCTGGAAATTCTGAACTTCTTGCATAATAGTTTGTAAGGTCCCTCCTCTGGGCTGTTGATCAAGGAGTCTCAATCCTCACCACAGACACCAGTGGGAACAAAAATTGATACATACAGTATTTCCAGATGCAGCTCTCTGCACCAAGCACAATTTCTCTGAAGAACACACAAGGGAACACACTCAGTCTTGGGGCTCGGTTTCCCTCTTTCTCTCCAGGCCCCAAATAAGACACCCCACTGACACAGCTGTAGAGTTAAGTCTTCACCCGATTGTTGCAAGGCAAGTCCTCCTCCACCCTCTCTCTGAAACCAGTGCTCCATGTCCCTGCTCTAGGTAGCTGACAGCCACACTCTTTGAGATAGGATTTTCACACACACACACACACCTACCTGGGAAAGGTTGGCACAGATTAATCAGTTGTGCCAGACTATAAGGTAGATGTTCTTCGTGTTTCACTGTTGCAGTCATCACGGGTTTCTGCCTGCAGGTAGCCCTCAGTCGGCCCAAGTACCAGAGACTTAGTATTTCACTGACGTCAGATGAGTGATCCTTCTCTTTCAAGTTTCAGAAACACACTGCTCTGAGACTTCTGTCTCATCTAGTATTAAAACATCATTTCAGTGCTGGATTACAGAATGACATCACATACATCTGGTCATCTGACTCTGGTTCCCACACTACCCCTTTACTAGAAAGTGAAACCAGAATCTAGCACATATGTGTTACCACACAAACACACACACACACACACACACACACACACACACACACACACACACACAGCTTTAGCATTCCACCCTTACAGATTTGCAGTTCATCCCTAAGGACAATAGAGTAGGATTCCTGGTCCTGATTTTCACAGACATTTTGTCTTTGGCTGCAGTCAGAATTGTAAGATGCAATCTTTATGGCCTAAACCAGGTAATTTAATTTCAGACTGATGTTCATCGTGCATACAGCTGCAGTAATCACAGATGGGTTTTCAGCCGTCAGGCGGTCCCTCGGTCGGCCGAATTCCAAAGTCTTGGTCCGGCGTCGGTTGTCGTCGCCTACTCTTCTGACGTCAGTGAGACCAGAGTATATAAGACACAGCTGACGCCATGTTCTTCAGTCTTTTTTGCCGCGCGGTGCCCGAAGCAGAAGCAGTTCGCAAGTGCCAGTCGGCCAGCTCCTGAATTACGAAAAAATTGGAAACCGAAGTCTTCATTAAAGCTAAGTACCCCGTTGGGGAAACTTTTCTTGCCTCAGACCGATGTCAGAAAAAGTTAATAATTGTATTTCTTGTGGGAAGCAAATACCGCATAAGGATTTCCATTCCCTCTGCATACCTTGTTTGGGCCCAGACCACGACGTCTCGGGCTGTCGTTTTTGCGCTACCTTCAATAAACACACTATTAAGCGTCGGGCGGAATTCGCCCAACACTACTTTGGTAAAGCTTTTGATTATAAAATGTCGTCGGACACTCCGACTACCGTTTTGTCCAAAAAACGCAAGGAAAAGGACCGACACGCGAGGCTCGCGGTCCCCGCCGACACCACGCCAAAACAGGCTACACGTGGTCCGGTTCTCAGCGAGACGCCTTTGCAGTCCCTGACTACCGACGACACTCCTTTGGCGGTGTCTTCTGTACCCGAGACCGCTGGGTCCTCAGCCCTATCCCAGACTACTACCGAAGCCCCTGCTAATGTAGAGCCTACTAATGTGGACAGGTCCACTTCCACCCATGGTGTATTTAGGCCCTCATCTTCTTTTTCAATTAAGGCCTTTACTAAATCCAAAGCAGCCAGGCATCCCACGAGGCCTGTTGCACAGGGCCCATCTTCAGGACCCATGCCTAAAAAACAGATGCTAAAAATGGCTGAGAATTTAATTACTCTTATCAGAGGTTCTCATCCCCCTCCTGACAAGAGGCCCAGAGTGGAGGAAGATTCCCCCTCTTCTGATCAGGGATCCATTTTATCAGAACATTCTGATGCAGAGGAACACTCTTATTCTCCTTTTGAGGATTCGGATGCAGAACAGTCCATTCCTTCGGTATCCCCTCCTGAGGATTTTTCCTTTGGGGAAACCTTGCACACCTTGAGGGAACACTTCAATTGGGAAGGCCAAGACTTTTCAGATTCCAAGAAAAGACTTAGGGAATTTCTTTGGTTACCTCAACACAGACCTCTGGCTATACCCCCTGTTTTGGACATTCTGGATGATGTCTATTCGGAGGCTTGTCTTAACCCTGATTCTCTGCCTCCTGCACCAGTCAAACCTGATAGGTATTACAGAGTACCCAGCTCTCACCAATTTTTCTTCAAAAGCCATAATGCTGACCCTGAAACCATTTCACAAGGCCCCAAGGGATTGAAGGCCTCCACTGCCAAGAATCCACTTCCTGCAGAAAGTGAATCCAGATCTTTAGAAAAGTGGGGTAAAAAGGTATATACCACGGCCACCCTAGCCATGAGGGCCTTAAACTGTCAGTTTCATATGATTAAATATCAACAGTACCTGTTATCACAATTAAGGAACAAAATGTCTCAACCTGAACAACCAGATTTAAAAGAGTTACAGGATATGATGCATAGTGCAGAGCAAGTGGGTAAACACACCTTACAATGTGGTTATGATGCCCTCAAGGCCTCCAGTAGAGCGGCTGCTACAGGATCAGTCATTCGCAGACATGCCTGGCTTAGGGAACAAAATTTGCCTGATCATGTGAAAGCTAAACTTCTAGATGCTCCTTTACAAAAGGATGTACTATTTGGCACTAATGCTGAGGAGATACTACGGAAAAGAAAAAGCCAAATCTATGCAAACTGTCAAAGCTTTCTTACAGGTCCAACCACCACGTTTTAGCAGAAATTGGCCTTCAAACAACTGGTCCTTTCCAGCCACTGACAAGCCCCAAAGAGGTAGATACAGACGCACAAGGGGCAGAGGGCAATCTCAAGGATCATATAGAGGCAGACAATGGCAAACTCCAGCACCAAGAGGTGGTGAAGACAGTGCACAACAATACAGGAAGCAAACCCAATGACTCCCTCATTTCCATGCCAAGCAGGTCTCAGCTGGCAGCACCTTTGGGAGGGAAACTAGCATTATTTGCAAGCAATTGGCATGTTGTCACAACAGACAAATGGATACTGAACATTATAAACAGAGGCTACAAATTTCAATTTCACACTCTTCCAAAAATGAGAGGCATGCCAAACCTGCCACAAAATCAAAGGGCAGAGGCACAACTGCAAATTTCAAAGCTCATAAACATGAGAGCTATTCAAAAGGTACCTACGCACCAACAAGGTCAAGGTTTTTATTCAAGACTTTTTCTGGTACCAAGGAAAGGAACCGACTGGAGACCCATTTTGGACTTATCCATCCTAAACACATTTCTACTCGTACCAAAATTCAAGATGCTCACATTACAGCAACTTCTTCCCATGCTGGGCAAGGAGTTTTGGCTGGTAACATTGGACCTCAAGGAGGCATACCTGCATGTCCCAATCAGACAAAGCTGCAGAAGATGCCTCAGATTTCTTGCAGGTTCAATCCACTATCAATTCTCTGCATTGCCCTTTGGCTTATCTACTGCACCCAGAGTATTCACAAAGTGCCTGGCATCAGTGATTGCCTACTGCAGACTTCAAGGGATACAAATTTACCCTTATCTGGACGACTGCCTGATCCAAGCGGACAGCAAACACATACTTCTGGAACATCTGGCATATGTGACACGGTTACTGCTTTCTCTGGGATATACAATCAACAAAGATAAATCAAGGCTAACACCATCTCAGAAAATAACCTTCCTGGGTGCCAACTTGGACACAAACACCCAGATGGCATATCTTACGCCAGAAAAACAGGGGCAACTATCTCAGTACTTCAAAATACTAGCAAAAAGTACCAGGCTTACTACAAGGAAAATCCTGCAGGCTCTGGGATTCATGGCATCTTGCATTCTTCTAATCCCATGTGCAAAGCTGCATATGAGGAAACTTCAATGGTACCTAAAAAATCTATGGTCTCAACACAGTCACAGTTTGGAAACAGTTATACCTATAATTCCATGTTTGCAAAAGGAATTTCTATGGTGGGCCCAAGCATGTCAAGTAAACACAGGCCTTCCATTCTGCAAGCCTCAAGCAAAACAAGTCATAACCACAGACGCCTCAGATTACGCTTGGGCGCACATGAAGGACAGGTGCATTCAGGGCAGATGGTCCCAAAAGGAAAAGCACCTTCACATCAATCAAAAAGAGATGCTAGCAGTAATAAATGCAATTACAGCTTTCAAGGACTTCCTGCATCCAGGACAATTACTGATAAGAACAGACAACACCACAGTAATGTGGTACATAAACAAACAAGGAGGAACACATTCATACCCCTTGTGCAGACTAGCCATGACTCTTTGGAACTTGGCTCTGGAAAGACAAATCGAACTTCAAGCACAGTACTTGCCAGGATTGGAAAACACACTGGCAGACAATCTAAGCAGAAATATGACAGATCCACACGAATGGAAGTTACATCCTCAGGTGTTTACAGAAATAATCCAAGCGTGGGGGAGGCCAGACATAGATCTTTTTGCCTCCCACAGGAATCATCAATTGGAAATGTTTTGTTCAAGGACCTTTCATCCAAAGGCCTGGAGAGTGGACGCCCTTTCATTCAGTTGGACAGCATGGACAGTTTACGCATTCCCACCTCTGCCTCTTCTGCCCAAGGTGCTTTTGAAAGCAAGAACAGACAAACTGAGGATGATACTGATTGCTCCAGATTGGCCAAGGCAACACTGGTATCCACTCCTGAGGAGCCTAACACATACTCCTCCCTGGTCCCTGCCTCTAATGCCTCTTCTGCTGACTCAGCACAGCTACAAAACTCTTCACAGTCAGCTGCAAACACTCAATCTCGCTGCATGGAAAATTCCTTAACACCACAACAGACCCTACTCTCCAAGGAGGTGCAGGATGTCATTTTGGAGGCCAGAAGGCCATCTACTAGAAAAGCTTACTCCGCAAAATGGAAGCGGTTTTGCTCTTGGAATGAGAAAAGAGGCCAGGACCCTAGAAAACTGAACTTGCCTCGGGTATTACAGTATGTAGCTGAGCTGCTGAACAGTGGACTTTCCTTCTCCTCCATAAAAATCCATGCCTCAGCCATTTCTGCAGAATTCAACACGGATCCCCCTTTATTTTCTCACCCACTCTTACGACAGTTCCTCAGAGGGGCTAAGAATATAAGACCTCCAAGGAAGCAACCAATACCAGCCTGGGACCTTAATTACATACTAGAAAAATTAACATTGCCTCCTTTTGAACCAGCTGCCTCAACAGATTTGCAATATTTGTCCTGGAAAACAGCCTTCCTTCTGGCCATGACTTCAGCTGGTAGGGTTTCTGAACTACAGGCCCTCATGGCGGTGCAGCCCTTCCTCTTTTTCCATCAGGACAGGGTTTCCCTTCGTACCAACCCATCATTTATGCCAAAAGTGGTATCCAGGGTAGCCTTAAATCAAGCCATACACCTCCCTACCTTTTATCCCAATCCTCAAAACAAAGGGGAAAGGCTGCTACACTCTTTAGACATCCATAGGCAGCTACGTTATTACTTGGACAGAACAAAGTCCTTCAGGAAATCAGAACAACTTTTTGTGTCCTATGCTGTAGGGGCTCAAGGGAAACCAGTTACAAAACAGACTATTTCCAAGTGGATTGGCCACTGGATACGGTTTTGTTATTCCTATCATGGGAAATCTGTTCCTACAGGTATCAGATCACACTCCACCAGGGCCACAGCTACCTCTACAGCTTTCCTCAGAGGAGTTCCTACCAAAGATATTTTGGAGGAAGCCACTTGGAGTTCTGTACATACCTTCACAAAACACTACCACCTGCCTTTATATTCCAGAACAAGAGCAGGCTTTGCCACTGCTGTGTTGCAGGGCATTCTGGCTCAACCCAGTTCCTCATAGTACCTACCACCCTATGCATAGCTTTGGCACTCTACCCATCTGTGATTACTGCAGCTGTATGCACGATGAACATAGTACAATTTTGTACCTACCATAAATGTAGATGTTCGAGTGCTAATACAGCTGCAGTACAGGGTTCCCTCCCTCCTTCCCCACTTCGTAAAGGCATGGGGCCTAACACCCTCTTCATACTACCTGACTGGGTTATCCTGCTATGTTTTATTTGCTTGCTTACACTGATTTTGGTTTATATTGCATTGCTTGTATATGTGGATAAGCATTATTTATGTATTGCCTTCGTTTTGGGGGCACCTGACATCTGGGGCAAGAAAGACTGAAGAACATGGCGTCGGCTGTGTCTTATATACTCTGGTCTCACTGACGTCAGAAGAGTAGGCGACGACAACCGACGCCGGACCAAGACTTTGGAATTCGGCCGACCGAGGGACCGCCTGACGGCTGAAAACCCATCTGTGATTACTGCAGCTGTATTAGCACTCGAACATCTACATTTATGGTAGGTACAAAACTGTACTTTTTTCAAAGTTATCTGGACTGAGATTAACCTCTTCTCTTCTAGTATCCTCTGTTGCTATATATTAATTTCAACAGTTACAATACATTCTGACATATAGGTGTATTTCTTTTCTGTTCAGCAGAACCAACTGTTGGTATATTTTTAACACAAGCAGCTTTACAAATACATTTTCAACATAAGCACTTGTACAAATCACTTTGATATACAAATGACATAATTAATTATAAAACTCCAGCTAGCTATGCTGGCATATGTTACACAACCACTGCCCTACTTCTCTTGGCATAGCTGGCAATACCTCACGTCATCACAGTAGTAACAATACATAATTTTTTTTTTATCCTCAACAGTCAACTCTGGTGTCTTTTTTGGCTTGTTTCTGGAATATCGATTTTTGTTGGCTGCTACTTCCTTCTACAACAGAGGGGGCACCCTCCCCTTGGGCCTGGCCTGGCCCCATTGAAGGAATGTTTCCATGTCTTGAGGATTCTACACTGTCATTTTTTTCCATTCCTGGCATCAGTGTACCTACCAGGATTGGGCACTTTTTTATCCTGGGTCTTTTTTTTTTCTTTGGTCTTTGCACCCAGCTATCTTTATTTTTTAACCTAGTACTGTTCATGATATATACTGTATAGACTACAATCTATATACCAGTGTTGTCTTAGTGAGATTTTGTGAAAAACAGGGACAGCCTGTGAAGGTACTCACCAAGACTTGAGAATGAGTTCAATTCCAGCAATACTGTTCTCCTTTGCTTGCTGATTTCTCTCTATTTGGACCCTGGATAGAATCTCCATATGACCCAGCATATTTTCCATTTATCCAACACCTGTCATTCTTCCTCCCTTGCTTTTTGGAGTGTGATCAGTGCTGGTATCTGCATCCTGGTTTGGATCTGCTTATATCTGTTCTGAAAGTTTCTTCAGTTTATTCTCGAACTTTTTGCCCCTCTTCCCCATGCTTCATAGAGGCAGGGTCCATTTGTAGATTTCAGTTTAGGAATCATAGATGTTCTTCATGTTTCACTGTTGCAGACATCACTTTTGGGTTATCCATGCCAGGGTATCCCACGGCTGGCCCGAATACCAGAGACTTAGTATTTCTGTGTCAGTTGTTGTCACTTGAGGACTGGCATCAGGTCGTCAGTGGTATAAAGTAAGGCAACTGACACCATTACATCAGTCTTTATTTCCATGGAGCCCAAAGCAGAAGCAGTTTGCATGAGTGCCGGTTCGCCGCTACCTGAGTTTTTGTTTCTGAATTGAAGTTGAAGTCTTTCAAAGCTAAGTACCCTGTTGGGGATAATTTTTTCTTGCACTAACCGATGTCAGAAAAAGTTAATAATTGTCTCGCCTGTGGAAAGCAAATACCACACCGAGACTTCCACTCTTACTGCGTCACTTGTCTAGGCTTAGATCACGACGTCCCCCGTTGTCACTTCTGTGCTTTAACACCAGAACTATCCATCATCGGGCCCTTATTGTAGCCAGATATTTTTGTTTACAGTCAGTAAGCCATCCGACAGCGGATCTTCGGAAAAAACATAAAGATAAAGACAAGACTGCACAGGTCCAAACCTTCCGACGATGCTTCTGCTAAGCTAGTCATCACTCCTCCGGTATTCAGTGAGGTGCTTTCACAGCCCCTGATGCCCACTTCAGTTGATTCGTAGGCCGCTACCGAGACCCTTTCAGAGTCTGGTATGCTGGAAAACTCTTTGTCTAAGGATCCTGCAGTCATCTCTACCTTGGATGGGTCCAGAGCCACTGAGTAGGCACCGGCTTCCGAGGAAGTCTTTTGCACCACCGAATCTCAACACAAACTGACATCTTCTTTTGTGACTACTATTCTTTCAAAAACAACCAAGTTCCTTAGGCCCGGGGTTCGAGCCATACCCAAGAAAGCGACTGCCAACTCTCAGGCGCGTGTTACCTTGCCTCAGTCTCAAATGCTTAAAATGGCAGAAGACTTTATCATGCTGATCAGGGGAAGCCAAGCTACCCTCTCAAAAAGAAAAAGAGATCTGTCCCCACTAGTTTTGTCTGAACAAGAGTCAGATGAATCTGATGCATCTGACTATGAAGACATGCAACCCCTCTCCACTTATGAGGATTCTGATGCAGAGGAATCCATTCCTTCAGCCTCTGCCCCAGATGATTTTTCCTTTGGGGAAACCCTGCATACTTTAAGGGAGCATCTCCAATGGGAGAGTTAGGACTACCCTCAGTCTAAAAAGAGACTCGGAGAATTCCTAGATCTTCCGCAACACAGACCCTTGGCCTTCCCCCCCAGTCCTGGATATGTGGTGGATGATGTTTTCCTTGAATTCAGCTTGACTCTTGACGCCCTACCTCCTGCTCCCAGAAAACCAGACAGGTACTACAAAGTCCCTGACTCACACAAATATCTTTTTTAAAAATCCAACAGCTGACGCTGAGGTCATTTCTCAAGGGCCAAAAGGGATTAAAGCAACTTCTGCTAAGAATCCCACCTCCTCAGACAATGATTCCTGAGCATTGGACAGATGGGGTAAAAAAGTATACACCTCAGCTACTCTTGCTGTCAGGGCACTAAATTGTCAGTTCCATATGTTTAAATATCAGCAACATACCTTGGGACTCCACAAACAAAAAATGTCTTCCTTTCCTGCTGGGGCAGAATCTAAAGATTTACAAGACTTAATGCATTCTGCAAGTCAAGTAACTAAACACACTTTTACACCGTGGTTTTGATGTCCTAGAAGCTACTTGCAGGGCAGCAGTCACTGGATCTGTCATTAGAAGACATGCATGGCTTAAGGAACAGCCCCTGCCAGACCATGTCAAATCTAAATTGTTTTATGCCTCCTTGCACAAAGATAACTTATTTGGCACTAAGGCAGAAGAGGTGTTAAAAAAGATGGAAGAAATAGCAAAATCTATGCAAGCAGTTAAAGATTTCTTACAGGTCCAAGCCCCTAAGTTCAGCAGGCATTTTCTCTCCAAGCATTGGTCCTTTCCTGCTCAGAGTAAACAGGCCTAGTGGAAACAGACCCCCCCCCCAAGACAGCAGTCCCAGGGAATGCAAAGATCTAAACAGTGGACTACCTCCACTTCAAAACCAAGGCATTCTAAGCCACCCCCTTATGGTAAGAACTCACACTGACTCACCTCCTCCTGACCTCCCCTCTGCCCACATTCACTTTTCCCTAGGAGGAAAACTCTCCTTTCACTCAAGCACCTGGGTCACCATTACCAAGGATCAATGAGCTCTGAACATTGTGTCTCAGGGATACAAATTCTCCTTCCACATACTTCCAACCCCAAAAAGGTTCCCAGGTCTACCACCAAATCAGTGGTCAGAGGCTCAAAATCAAATCCATTCCCTGCTCTCTTTTAGGGCAGTAGAGCACGTTCCTGCAGAACAGATAGGCCAAGGCTTCTATTCCATACTTTTTCTGGTGCCCAGAAAACAGGGCAGCTGGCACCCCATCCTTGATCTATCCATTCTAAACAGGTTCCTGGTGATCCAAAAATTCAAAATGCTCACCCTCCAGCAGCTGCTACCAATGCTCCCCAAGGATGCTTAGCTAGCCACCCTGGATCTCAAAGAGGATTACCTCCACATTCCTGTCAGGAAATCATGCAGAAAATATCTCCACTTCAGGGCAGGATCTCAACACTTTCAGTTCTCTGTGCTTCCCTTTGGCTTATCTACTGCTCCCAGAGTCTTCACAAAATGCCTGGCTCCGGCCATTGCCTTTTGCAGAGGCCCTTAACTGTAACCTGCCCAAGCAACAAGGACCTCTGAAGCTGAAACGCAAACAAACACCAATCACAACCAAAGTGTCACATAGTTCACAACACCTGTGTGCCACCCAGCAACAGCCCCTAAGGCAAGACAATGTACCTAATACTTTAGTCATAGGTGACTCTATAGTCCGGCACACTGATGTCCCTCTCACCAGGTTGAACAAGGAGAAAATTACAGTCAGCTGCCTGTCAGGTGCCAGGATCCGCCACATAACGCATGCACTCAAGTCACTCCACAACAAGTACAAATATGACTCTGTCATTGTCCATGTTGGAGTGAATGACTTGAGGCACCTCCCTGGACTACATGAAAAGAGACATGGAAGAGCTCTCGGATCATGTGGCCCAGGCAGGTATGACCCTAGCCCCGAGTAGCATCCTGCCTTCGCCCAGATTGATACCACAATATAAGGACAAAATGATTGACTTCAACAATTGGCTAAGCTTCTGGTGTCATTCAAAGGGGATCCAGTATCTGTCTGCCTGGGACGACATGATTGACAGACCACGATGCTTTGCCAGAGATGGTCTGCACCTGTCGGCCTTGGGATTCAGGTTACTGGCTAAGGCTCTTGCCACCCCTATAGTGCCTTTTTTAGGCAAAGTTCAAAGGACAAAACCACCACCGTAACAGGTACAAGCATGCAAAATCTGAAGGTAATGCTACTCAATGCTAGAAGTCTAAACCTCAAAATGCACTCTCTCGAGGCACTCCTAAAAATGGAGAACATCGATATCTGTGCAGTAACTGAGACCTGGTTCAAGGCTCCAGAGAGCACCCCTGCATTACCAGGCTACAACTCTTACCACAATTTTCGGCCACCAAAGCAGGACCGAAACACTAAAGGTGGAGAAGTGTCAATATTCACCAAGGATATTCACACCACCAGGTTAGTTGCCCAACACAATGCGTCTGAAATTCTCCAGGTGCAACTAACACTAGGTAAGACTGCAATCCAAACTGTAGCTTGCTACAGATCCCCCACCATACCCCAAGATTCTCACTACACCTTTCTAAACATTCTGGAAAATATTAAGATAGAACCAAACACCCTATTACTGGGTGATTTTTAACTACCCTGCCATTAACTGGGAAAACTACTCATGTACCAACACCTTTGCCCAATGGTTCTTGGAATTCATAAATTCCAACGCCCTGGATCAACTAATCCATAGTCCCACCAGGGGCTCCAATATCCTAGACCTGGTCATTACCAACATGGGAAATCGATGCTCCACACCTATGGTCACCCCCTCGTTAGTCACGTCTGACTATAAGCTAATCACCCTTAACATCCACATCCCACCCCCACCCCCCAGTAAGGAAACCTCCATAAAAACTTCTCCAAAGCCAACTTCATGCTACTCAAGTCAGAAGTGACAAACTTCATGACACCCATGCAGACGGGAGCTGAAAGTTCAACTGCTGAATCCTACACTAAGGCACTGTACGAGCACATCCACTCATGCATAAATCGTGCCATCCCAAATAGAACCAAGATGCTCTCATCCAAAAAAAAGCAGCCAATCTGGTGGTCCCCTGCCATAAACAAACTTTACAACAAAAGGAAGAAACTGTTGCAGAAAAGAGGAAAATCCCAGGATGCAAAAAACTTCCTTACCAGCCTCAGTAAGAAACTGAGATCCCTCATAAAATCCTCCAAAGCTAGTTACGAAAATAAAATTGCCAAAGATAACCACAAGGCATTCTATAACTATGTCAAGAATCTAAATGGCAATGCTCAGATCTGCTCTGAGCTAAAACAGAATGGCATTAAATATACTGATTCCAAGGATATTGCCAATATCCTGGCAGATAGATTCAGTGCCAAGTTCACCCCCCTCTCACCCCCTAAATGGCCCATCTCAGTACCGGAAGATTGCCAAATTCCGGTAATAACGGCTACACAGGTAAAGAACGCACTCTCCAAAGCTAAGAATACAGCATCCATGGGACCAGATGACATCCCGGGCTGTGTACTACATGAACTACAATATGAACTGGCACCTCACCTAAGTGTCATGTTTAATCATAGCCTCACCTCAGGTTTTGTGCCCACTGAGTGGCGCACAGCTACAGTTATCCCACTCCACAAGGGGGGGATCCACCTTGGATCCCAGAAACTACCGTCCCATCAGTCTGACAAGCCTCATCTGCAAGGCCATGGAGCATATTATCATGGAACTTATAAACAAAGACATTGGCAACCTTCAAACACTTGACCCCACCCAGTTTGGGTTCGTGAAGGGCCGATCTTGTCTCCTGAACTTGATTGACTTCTTCGAATCAGTCTCCAGAGCCATGGACAAGGGTAAGGTGGTCCACACAGCCTATCTAGACCTTGCCAAGGCCTTTGACACCATCCCCCACTCTGGAATCATAGATAAACTTACTAAGCTGGGCATTAATCCCTACGTCACCCAATGGGTTGCTAACTGGCTTACTGATAGAACCCACACTGTAAAAGTAGTCGACTCCAAATCCAGCTCCAGACAAGTGACAAGTGGAGTACCTCAGGGTTCAGTCCTGGGACCGCTCTTGTTTGGCATCTACTTCTCTGAAGTACAGGCCAGCACTAAGGGACTCTGGATAACAAAGTTCGCAGATGACTGCAAACTGGGAACCATTATTGAATCCCCAAATGATGTGGATACTCTACAAAAGGGCCTTACAGAAACAGATGCTTGGTGCCAGAGCCATGGGCTCAAGCTCAATGCCAAGAAATGTATAGTTATCCCCTTTGGGAAAAAACATGTATCCGTGGATTACCATATAGGTGGCAGTACACTAAACACCGAAAGTGTGATAAGAGACTTAGGGACACAGGTGGACAGCGGTCTCACCTTCGATAACCACATCGCCACAACAGTCAGGAAATCCTTCTATGTGGCACACCTCATCACTAAGGGTTTTTCATCCAGAAAAAAGGAGGTCATTGTCCCACTATACTCATCCCTCATTAGACCCATTATAGAATACAATGCCCCGTTTGATATGTACCTCTCATGACATCTACAACAACTGGAAAGGCCACAGAAATACCTCACTAAAAGAATCACAGGCCTAAAGCAGATGCCGTACGCTGACCGCCTTAAAAAAACTCCAGCTATACTCTGTCGCATATCGTCTACTCAGAGGCGATCTTTGCTTAACATACAAGGCCATGTCAAACCCAGGGCTGTTGGACATGCTACACTCAAAGAAATCCCAAGCCCTCAGAGCCACACGCTCCAGGGAGCTAAACCTTGTCATCACAATAAACAAAACATGCTGGAGGGATAGGTTCCTGACCCAGAGACTCCACAGACTCTGGAATAGATTGCCCATACATGTCAAGCAGAGTGCCTCTTTGGTCCTCTTCAAAAGGAACCTTGACGATTGGATGGGAGAAAGGAAATTCACCCTGGGGATCACGTCAGTCGCCCTGCTAGGTAGGGGTCCAGGGAAGTAAATAGTGTGGGAAGAAATAGCCAGGGAATTGTTATGGCTAGGCTTGTATAGGCCCTAGGGCTGATAGCCTAGTACCAACCTATGAACCTATAAGAAATATTCAAATTTACCCCTACTTACACGACTGCCTTATTCAGGCAGGCAGCCAGGAAAAGCTGCTCAAACACCTGGCCTTTGTTAAAGAGACTACTAACCTCCCTAGGGTACACTATCAGCGAAAAGAAATCAAAACAGGTGCCCACCCAAAGGATAATATTCCTGGGAGCAAGTCTGGACACAGCATCCCAGATGGCATACCTTACACCAGAGAAACAAATTTTCCTGTCAGCCTACTTTTCTCATCTTGCCACCAGGCCCCAGCTTTCTGCAAGGAAAATCATGCAAGCTCTCTGGTTCATGGTATCTTGCATTCTCCTCATTCCATATGTCAGACTGCATATGAGGAAACTTCAGTGGTACTTAAAGAGCCTTTGGTGTCAACACTCTCAAGACCTGGAAACTCTTCTACCTATAATTCCTTGCCTCAGAAAAGAATTTCTTTGGTGGGCAACAGCATGCACCTACAACAAGGGACTGCCCATCTCACCACACCCTGCCCCCCAGATCCTCACCACAGATGCATCAGACTATGCTTGGGTTGCACACCTGGACGGCAGGTGCATACAGGGCCAATGGAGCCCACAGCAAATCCCCTGCACATCAATCAAAAAGATGATGGTTGTAGAGCACACCTTGATAGCTTTTAAGCCCCTTATCTCTACAGGGGATCTCCTGATCAAAACAGACAACACCACTGTGCTGTGGTACATTAACAAGCAGGGAGGGACTCACTGCTACCCTCTATGCAGGCTGGCCATGAACCTTTGGCTCACAGCCTCTTCCATGCAACTACACCTGTTAGCACAATACCTGCCAGACTCTCTCAACTCCCTGGCAGACCAATTAAGCAGAAACCTTTTGGACCCACGAGTGGCAGCTCAACAGAAGTACCTGCTTCCTAATATCTCAGAAATAAGGAACCCGGAGGGTCGACCTCTTTGCCTCCCACATCAACCATCAGCTCAGCAAATTCTGCACCAGGGAGCATCACTGCATGGCTTGGAAAGTGGATGCCCTGTCCTTCCCCTGGGTCAACCTCTTGGTCTATGCCTTTCCTCCCCTACCTCTCATCCAGAGGGTACTGCTCAAAATAAGGAAGGAAAAACCAAGGACCATTCTTATAGCTCCAGACTGGCCCCGACAGCACTGGTGTACCCCATGCTGCGCAGCCTGTTCCTGCTGCCTCCATGGCATCGTCCTCAGATTCCAAACCTCCTAACCCAGAGGGAAGGGGAATTCATGCATCCCCAATTGCAGACACTCAATTTGGCAGTTTGGCTTATTCCCTAACCCCGAACCAATCTGCCATTCTCTGTAAACAGGTTCTGGATTTTATCTGTGAGGCCAGATGCCCTAGCACCAGAAAGTCTTATGCAAGTAAATGGGCGAGGTTCTGCATGTGGATCCAGGCTAAGGGGGCCAGTATGGCACAGCCCTCCATCCCTCTCATCCTGGATTGCTTAGCTGACATATACTACACAATGGTCTCTCGTTCTCCTCTATAAAAATTCATGCCTCTGCTTTTTCTGCTCATTTTCCCACTGAGCAGCCCCTTTTCTCACACCCTTTGATCAGACAGTTCCTCATAAGGTCTAGCAACTTGAGGCCTCCCAGAAGGGGACTAGCTTGGGACCTTAACTTTGTCTTGGAAAAGCTCAGCTTGCCTCCTTTCGAACCAGCTCCTTCTGCAGAGCTAAAATTTCTCTCCTGGAAGACAGCCTTCCTTCTGGTCATCACTTCAGCCAGAAGAGTCTCTGAGCTGCAAGCATTCATGGCTGTGGAACCTTTCGTCATCATCCATGCAGACCAGGTATCCCTCAGAACTAACCCATCCTTCATGCCCAGGGTGGTGTCCAGTGTGGCTCTCAACCAATCCATTCATTTGCCCACCTTCTTTCCTTATCCCCAGAACAAGGGGGAAAGGATTCTTCACTCTCCAGATGTGCACAGACAGCTCAGATACTATCTGGACAGGACTAAATCCTTCAGAAAGTCTGATCAATTGCTGGTTAACTTTGCTACAGGGACAGAAGACAAAGCCATCTCCAAGCAAATCATTTGCAAATGGATAGCACACTGCATCCATTTCTGCTACAAACAGCATGGTAAGCCTCTGCCAAAGGGGGGTCAGAACACACTCCACCAGAGCAGCCTCCACCTCTGCATCTTTCCTCAGAAGAGTCCCCACCAGAGACATCCTGGAGGCTGCCACCTGGACATCTGTTAACACTTTACCAAGCATTACCACCTGCCTCTTTTCTTCAAATCCAGGGCAGGGTTTGCCTCTGCAATCTTGCAAGGCATCCTATCCAGCCCCTAGCTTCCTTGACTGCCTCCACCCATTTCCTCAGCTTTGGAGAATCTACCCAAAAGTGATGACTGCAACAGTAAAACACGAAGAACATAGTACAGTTGTGTACACTTACCATAAATGTAGATGTTCGAGTGTATTCACTGTTGCAGTCCTGGTTTCCCGCCCTCCATCCCCCTTTTTTCTCTTTCTCCTTTTGTTACCATTCTTCCTTGTTGTTCTCCTTTCCTTACATGGGACGTATTGGTATTTATTTTCCACTGGTGGTGTTCTTCCTCCAGAATCTGGCCTCCTACTTTGGAGGTTCCTGACAGGTTAGGGCAAGAAAAAACAATGTAATGGCGTCGGCTGCCGTACTTTATACCACTGACAACCTGATGTCAGTCCTCAAGTGACAGCAACCGACACAGAAATACCAATTCTCTGGTATTCGGGCCGACCAAGGGCTACCCTGGCAGGGATAACCCAAAAGTGATGACTGCAACAGTGAATACACTCAAACAGCTACATTTATGGTAAGTGTACACAACTGTACTTTTTAGTAAGCCTTGATACCTTCTTATATGCATTTCTACATGACCTGCAGCCCTGATTGCTCTATTTTATGCCAGGTTTTTGAGTGATTCTTGGTCATAGTTTTTCTCTCAGTGGTGGGATCTTGTATGGTTAGTCTCCAACTGTGTGATGTTCTTCATGTTTCACTGTTGCAGTCATCACATTTGGGTTATCTGCCTGCAGGTAGCCCTCAGCTGGCCTGAATACCAGAGTCTTGGGATTTCTGTGTCGGATGCTGTTGCTTCTTCCATGACGTCAGGTCGTCAGGGGTATAAAACATGCAGCCGATGCCGTTACATCAGTCTTTCTTGACATGCGGTGCCCGAAGCAGAAGCACTTCATAAGTGCCTGTCGGCCGACTCCTGAAATTTTCATTTTTCGAGTTTCAGATGTGAAGTCTTCTAAAAAGTAAGTACCCCGTTGGGGATCTTTTTTTCTTGCTCTAACCGATGTCAGAAAAAATTAATAATTGTCTTGCCTGTGGAAAGCAAATACCTCACAGAGATTTTCATTCTTACTGCGTCATCTGTTTAGGCCCAGACCACGACGTCCCTCACTGTCGGTTTTGTGCTTTGTTCAACACTTGAACTATTCGTCGTCTGGCTATTTTTGTAGCTAAATTATTTCGCTCTCGATCTCCGTACTCCAAAATGTCTTCGGTAATCCATCTGACTATCGATCTTCTGAAAAAACAAAAGGATAAAGACAGAGACAGACTGCATAGGTTCAAGGCTGCCAACGACGCTGCTGTTAAGCTAGTCGCCAGTCCGCAGGTACACAGTGAGGCACTTTCGCAGCCCCTGATACCTGCTTCTACAGATTCGCAGGCCACTACTGAGACCCATTTGGAGTTTGGTATGCCACGAGATGCTTCTTCAACTATGGAACCTGTGGATGTCTCTACCTTGGATGGTTCTGGAGCCGCTGTGCAGGCACCAGCTTCTGTGGGTGTTTTCAGGCCTACCAATCTTCATATTAAACTGACGACTTCCTTTCAAACCAAAAATACCGAATTTCTCAGGCCTAAAGTTTGCACTACGCCTAGAACACCGATGACCAAAGCGCATTCTAAGGCCCACATGCCACAAAAACAAATTATTAGAACCTCATTACTTTAATTAGGGGAAGTCAGTTTTCCCCCTCAAAAAGACCCAGAACTGATTTTCCTTCTGATTCTTCTGATCAGGAATCTGATTACTCTGATCCTTCTGATTTCCAAGATATACCCTCTACCTATGAGGATTCTGATGCAGAGGATTCCATTCCCTCTGCTTCCCCTCCAGATAATTTTTCCTTTGGTGAAACCCTGCACACCTTTCCACTTGGAAAGCCAGGACTACTCCCAGTCCAAAAAGAGACTCAGGGAATTTTTAAGCTTGCCTCAGCACAGACCTCTAGCTATCCCTCCTGTTGTGGAAATTGTAGATGATGTCTTCCTGGAAATCCAGCCTTACCCATGATGCCTTGCCTCCAGCTCCCAGGAAACCTGACAGGTACTATAGAGTGCCTGACTCTCACAAATTCCTTTTTATGAATCCTACTGCGGGTCCAGAGACCATTTCCCAGGGACCTAAAGGCAGTAAGGTTACAACTGCCAAAAATCCTACCCCTTCGGACAGGGATTTCAGGGCATTAGATAGAAGGGGAAAAAAGATATACACCTCTGCTACGCTTGCCATTAGGGCTTTAAATTGCCAGTTTCATATGTTCAGCAGCATATTATGGAGCTAATTAAACAAAAAATGTTGTTGATTCCTGATTGTGCAGAACACAAAGATTTACAAGAGTTAATGCATTCTGCTAACCAAGTTGGTAAACATACTTTGCAATTTGGGTTTGATGCTTTAGAAGCATCTTGCAGGGCTGCTGTCACTGGGTCTGTACTTAGAAGACATGCTTGGCTTAAGGAACAAAACTTGCCAGATCATGTCAAAGCAAAATTACTGGATGCACCATTAAATTAAGAGCGTCTATTTGGTAATAAAGCAGAAGTCTTCAAAAGAATGGAGGAGAAAGCTAAATCTATGCAAACTGTTAAGGATTTCTTCTTACAAGTACAGCCACCTAGATTCAGTAGGCATTGGCCTTCAAAAAAACTGGTCTTTTTCAGTCCCTTCCAGGCTTTCTCAGTCCAAACCCAGGGGCAGCAGACCACCAAGACTTCAGTTTCAGGCTATGCACAGATCTAAGCAATGGAGTGCTCCCATGTCCAAAACAGAGAGTAGTAAGCCTCTGTCCTTTGGTAAAATTGCACAATGACTTATCCTTAACTCTTCCAAGCCTTGCACCTTTAGGAGGAAAACTTGCACTGCATGCCAAAAATTGGCAATACATTACCCAAGACAAATGGGTCTTAAACATTGTTTCCCAAGGATGCAGATTCCAATTCCACTCCCATTCATAAGCGGATGGCCAGACCTACCAGGTAAACCAGTGGGCAGGGGCCCAAAAGCAAGTACTTTCTCTTCTCAATGTCAAGGCTATTCAGCCTGTCCCAGCAGAACAAAGGGGACAAGGTTTTTACTCCAGACCGTTTCTGGTCCCCAGAAACAAAAACTTTTGGTATCCTATCCTGGATCTGTCTATCCTCAACAACTTTTTGGTGGTTCCAAAATTCAAAATATTAACTCTCCAACAGCTGCTTCCTATGCTAGCAGCCCTAGATTTAAAAGAAGCTTATCTGCACATTCCCATAAGGGAATCTTGCAGAAAATACCTACACTTCAGAGCAGGCTCTATACACCATCAGTTTTCTGCACTTCCCTTTGGCTTATGTACTGCGCCCAGGGTATTCACAAAGTGCCTAGCTCCAGCCATTGCATATTGCAGGCAGAGAGGAATTCAAATGTACCCATACTTGGACGATTGCCTGATTCAGGCAGACAGGAATTTCTACTTCAGCACCTGGCATTTGTAGAGAGACTTCTCACTTCACTGGGGTACACCATCAATGAAAAGAAATCACAACTGGTACCCAGCCAACAGATTGTATTCCTGGGAGCAAGCCTGAACACAACTTCCCAGATAGCATTCCTCACTCCAGAGAAACAAATTTATTTGACAGACTGTTTCAATCTATTGGCCACCAAAACCCAGCTATAACTGCAAGCCCTAGGGTTCATGACCTCTTGCATTCTTCTAATTCCGTATGCAAGACTGCATATGAGGAAACTTCAGTGGTACCTAAAAAGTCTCTGGTGTCAACATTCTCAGGACCTGGAAACAATGATTCCTATCATTCCTTGCCCAAGGACAGAGTTCCTTTGGTGGGCAGAGGCCTGCAACCACAACAAAAGACTCCCTTTCATTCTACCCCCTGCCGCCCAAACCCTAACAACAGACGCATCAGACTATGCATGGGGGGCTCACATGGCAGGGCAGTGCATTCAGGGCAATTGGAACCCAAAGCAAATGCACCTGCATGTCAATCAAAAAGAAATGTTAGCTGTGCAGAATGTTCTGACAGCCTTCAAGGGCCTGATTCTTCCAGGACAACTATTGGTAAAGGGAAGACACCACCACAGTTATGTGGTACATAAGCAGGGGGGAACGCATTCCTACCCACTATGCAGACTAGCCATGGCTCTGTGGAACACAGCCTTGAGCAACCAAGTGCACTTACAAGCTCAGTTCCTGCCAGGCAAACTAAATTCACTGGCAGATGACTTAAGCAGAAATCTCATGGATCCACACGAGTGGAAACTGGAACCCAAAATATTCAAGCTTTTGAGGAACAGGTGGGGGGCACCAGAGTTGGACCTTTTTGCTTCCCCTCAGGACTATCAATTGAGCAAATATTGCACCAGAACTCCCCACAGCCAAGCTTCGAAAGTGTATGCCCTGTCCTTCACCTGGTAAAGCCTCTCAGAGTCTATGCCTTTCCCCCTCTGCCACTCCTCTCGAAGGTTCTACTAAAAATCAAACAGGACAAGCCAAGGACAATCCTGATTGCGCCAGACTGGCCACGCCAGCGCTGGTACCCTCTTTTGTGCAGTATGACAGTGCTACAACCGTGGCACCTGCCTCAGACTCCTTCCCTGCTGTCCCAGCAGGCAGGCCAGACTCTGCACCCTCAGCTACAGACCCTGAATCTTGCAGCCTGGCTAATCCCCTGAATTCAACACCAGCAAACCTCACTAAGCAGGTGCTGGATGTCATTCTTGAGGCAAGGAGGCCTAGTACTAGAAAATCCTATTCGGAAAAATGAAAAAGATACTGTTCTGGAGCCAGTCTCTCGGAATGGTCACAACTGTGCCCAGCTTACCTCATATACTAGATTACTTAACAGAAATGCTCCACAAAGGCCTATTCTCTTCAATTAACATGCATGCCTCTGCTATTTCAGCTCGTTATAATACTGAGCCCACCCCTCTTCTCTCATCCTCTGGTAAAACAGTTCCTGAGAGGAGCCCAAAATGTAAGACCACCCCCAGGCAAGCTCCCACTCCAGCGTGGGACCCTAACTATGTATTAGAAAAGCTCACACTTCCTCCCTTTGAACCTGCGGCCACGGCAGAGTTAAAATTCCTCTCATGGAAAACAGCTTTACTTCTAGCCATCACTTCAGCAAGAAGAGTTTCTGAATTGCAGGCCATTATGGCAGTGGAACCCTTCATTATTATCTTCCATGCAGACAGGGTTTCCCTCAGGGCTAACCCATCCTTTATGCCCAAGGTGGTGTCTAGTGTGGCTTTAAACCAGTCCATTAATTTCACAACCTTTTTTCCTAATCCTCAGAATAAAGGGGAAAGGATCCTACATTCCCTGGACATGCACAGGCAGCTTAGGTTCTATCTGGACAAGACTAAACCACTCAGAAAATCTGACCAGCTGCTAGTCAGCTTTGCTACAGGGGCAATGGGCAAGGCCATTTCAAAGCAAACCATTTCTAAATGGATAGCACACTGCATCCATTTCTGGTACAAGCACCATGGGAAACCCACCCCACAGGGGATCAGAACTCATTCCACTAGGGCTACATCTACCTCTACAGCATTTCTTAGAGGAGTCCCTACCAGGGACATCTTGGAAGCTGCAACCTGGAGCTCTGTACACACTTTCACCAAGCACTACCACTTGCCTATATTTTCTAAATATAGAGCTGGATTTGCCACAGCAGTCTTACAGGGCCTGATTGCCAGCCCTAATGCTTAATAACTACCTCCACCCTTCCTTAGCTTTGGGAATCAACCCAAATGTGATGACTGCAACAGTGAAACACGAAGAACATAGTACAGTTGTGTACACTTACCTTAAATGTAGATGTTCGCATGTATTCACTGTTGCAGTCCTGGTTACCATCCCTCCAGCCCCCTGACTTCTCTTGATTTCTTTCCTATCTTTTTTCTCTGGCATATCTTATATCATTGGTATTTGCTGGGGGTATTACATACCATGTAATTACTTCCTATTTTGGGACACCTGACATCTGGGGCAAGAAAAACAGATGTAATGGCGTCGGCTGCATGTTTTATATCCCTGACGACCTGACGTCATGGAAGAAGAGACAGCATCCGATGCAGAAATCCCAAGACTCTGGTATTCAGGCTGGCCGAGGGCTACCTGCAGGCAGATAACCCAAATGTGAATACACTCGAACGTCTATATTTATGGTAAGTGTACACAGCTGTACTTTCTTCACCATTGCCATTTGTATCCATCAATGGTGGTGATGGTCTCCCACTGCTCCATTGTCTGTCTGGTTGCCTATACTTGATACATTTATTTAGACTAGACCACTCTGCTGAAGCTACGTCATGGTTAAGCTAACAGTCATTTACCACAGACCAGTTTGATTTTAGTGTTTTTGCTCATTTTGTACTACTACTACAGTCTCTTCAGGGACAGCTTCATGTTCATTTGCCACAAGCCCCGTGTCAAGGTGATCTGTACTGTTACTACTACTGTGCACTCTTGGCCTAGTTAAGTGTCTCCAGAATTTTTCTACCTTTGTAGTTACCGACTTTTTGGTCTCTACAGAATGCGAGCCTAATCGTTATAGGAGATAGTTTGCTACAGTAGCCTCCTTTGTTTTCTGTAGATGTACCCAAATATTTTGGCCTATGTTCCATTCTCCAGAGGCCTCTCATTATAGCTGTCTTTATTGTGGTGCCCTCCTTTCTTCAGGCTTTCTACCAGGAAGTACAGACTGGGACACCTCCTTGGACACCCCTCAGTCCTTTTGCCTGTCTGTTTCCCACTTGGCCTCTGTCTGAAGTGAGATAGTACCACATTCCTAACAATTTTGTGTTTCTTGAGATAACTTGCTTTTGTCTTTGTATATAGCACCCACTCCCTACATTCTGTCCTTGAGTCTTCTTTGTCTTTGGTAGAGTAATTCCAATCATACCCAGTTGGTCCTTCATCCATGCACTCTGTTATCTAAAGGAACCATTAACAGCATAGGATCCAGTAGCAGACTCCTTCCTAGGCATGATCATCTTTCTCAAAATTGTTTCCTCCTTTTTTTTTTCTTTTCCAGGTATCTGCCAAAAGTAGACCTTTCAGTTTAATTTCTGTCCAGGTATTGTGTAATTACTATGCCTTGCATCTTTTACATTACATTCAGAGATCTTTAACTAGTTTTACCATGGAATTACCGTTGGCTCATAGTTGTTTTGGCGTTGTCCAGTCTCTGCCTGTATTTGTTTTCAATGACTGTGGTGCAGTCATAGCTTCTGTAATGTCATTGGCATGGCTCCAATAGCCTTTGTGTTTAACAACTTTCTGCTGCTCCCCGTCCCCTTCTGCACAGGCTGCAACATGTGGTTCTTCAGCCTTTGTTTTCTTTAGAAATGGATAAATTCATGAGCTTTTCATGGCTGAAGGACAATGTATTTTTGTTGACTTCCACTTTCACCTTTCATCCTTTTGTACTATCTTCTCTTTGCATGACATAGAATGTTTTGGTAGCTGTTGAGTCTTCTGATAGTTAACTCTTGCAGTTATGTCTTGAAGGGTAAGTTAGGTTTGCCATTCTTTTTCTTCCTTTAGTTTCTGATTTGGTTAGTGGGTTGGTCCTTTTGGCACAGGGCTGTGGTCAGTAAGATCTCATTATAAAGCTGTTTAGCTATGCTTTTTTTCTCCTTTCATCAGGGAATTAAGGAAATTTTCCGAGTTAGTTGTCTGTCTGTTTGATGTCCTAGGCTGACTCCATTGAAGTCACATCTGAGTGGCAGAGACTGGACAACGCCAAAACAACTATGAGCCAACGGTAATTCCATGGTAAAACTAGTTAAAGATCTCTGAATGTAATGTAAAAGATGCAAGGCATAGTAATTACACAATACCTGGACAGAAATTAAACTTTTCAGGCTTGTTGGCTGTTGGTGAAGCACCCTCCAAGAGGAAAAAACGCTGAGAGAAGAAGGGAGCCACTTTTGAGATTTTAAGTATTTTTTCTCTGTTTATTTGCTAAGTTTTTCTGCATAGCTGCCTAGCTTGAGCATTTTTTGGCTTGTTAAACTTGATTTCTGTATTAGTAGCTGTATTTAGAGCACAACCAAAAGCTGTTTGCTGAATTTCCTGTTTGCACTTAATTTTAAATCGTTTTTTTCTTAAAACTTGCATATTTTCTGTCCTTGACCTAGCACTCTTGTGTGGGGTCATTTACTGCACTGTTATAACTTGATATTACTTGTGAACCTCTGCTATCTCTGTAAAAACAAAAAAAAATCTTGCTTTTTCCCACTTTTCTGAGAGTTAAAAAAGTTCAGTTACAGGCTTGCTGTTCCTGAACTGTTTGAAAGTTTCTGTGAGGCCATTTTTGCTTGGGCTGAAGGAGGGTCTCTGTGTTTATCAGTGGCAGTGACTAACATTGAGCAGCTTCCCTGCCCCGGAGAGGTGGTTACTGACTTGAAACTGTAGTTTTATTGGCCACTAGGGGTCATTTCCATAACTCCTTCATCTTCCTCTCTTAAAACCTAGTTGCCTCGTGGTTTGAGCATCTTTCAGGCTTGTTGGCTGTTGGTGAAGCACCCTGCATGATGAAAAACGCTGAGAGAAGAAGGAGCCACTTTTGAGATTTTAAGTATTTTTCTCTGTTTATTTGCTAAGTTTTTCTGCATAGCTGCCTAGCTTGAGCATTTTCTGGCTTGTTAAACTTGATTTCTGTATTAGTAGCTGTATTTAGAGCACAACCAAAAGCTGTTTGCTGAATTTCCTGTTTGCACTTAATTTTAAATCGCTTTTTTCTTAAAACTTGCATATTTTCTGTCCTTGACCTAGCACTCTTGTGTGGGGTCATTTACTGCACTGTTATAACTTGATATTACTTGTGAACCTCTGCTATCTCTGTAAAAACAAAAACAAAAAATCTTGCTTTTTCCCACTTTTCTGAGAGTTAAAAAGTTCAGTTTCACGCTTGCTGTCACTGAACTGTTTGAAAGTTTCTGTGAGGCCTTTTTGCTTGGGCTGAATGAGGGTGTCTGTGTTTAACAGTGGCAGAGACTAACATTGAGCAGCTTCCGTGCCCCGGAGAGGTGGTTACTGACTTGAAACTGTAGTTTTATTGGCCACTAGGGGTCATTTCCATAACTCCTTCATTTGTCCTCAGAGGAGTGGTTTAGGGCAGTGACTTGTGGTTTGTTGGCCAATTTGGGTCATTTCCTGTCTTTTCCAGCCCCCTGCTATAAAGCACGCTTTAGCGATTTAGCCGATTTAGCGGAGCTGCCACTGTTGCACACTAGGGCAGTGCCGGTTAAGCAGGTTTAAACTATTCGGGCTACCTAAAGTCCACTCTTCAAATTTTCCCTTAAAACTACCTTCCTCGAACTATACTACTGATCTAATCAGCGTATCCTATAATTAAAAAGATCATCTCTACTTGACTCCAAGTAGACTATTCTCTATCTGTTAAACGTAGCACTTGCTCCTACAGTACTTATTACCTTGATACGGCACTCTTGTCATAGATAGTACCCCAAAAGGCAACCCCCATTTCTCGGTCACCCACGTCCCCCGGAATCTTTTTTAAAGTTTTTTGTCTATTCCTTCTAGCATGTCGAGGGATCAGTTGCTAGTGTCCTCTCCTGCTCAGCTGGTGAACCTGGGAATATTGAGACAATGTTACAATTGCCTCATGTACACAGACAACCCTCTCCTCCTCCCACAAAACACAAATACATGCGAGAGATGCAACTATACGGCCAAACTGGAGGCTGAGCTTTCTCAACATAGGACTGGCAAGACCAGTCAGGAGGAGAAGGTTACCACACACACTATAGACCCAGTCTCACATATTACCATTACAACCTCAAATCATACACATAAACACACAAAGACATACTCGGAGGCTCTGATCAAAAATCTACCCAAACAGCAGAGGCCACCAAAGCAGACACCCAAACAACCACCACCTCAGAACACAACACCTGCAACACATAGACCTCACAGTCAGAGTGTCAAACAGTCACAGCCCTTAAGGCCAAACACAATGCCAGACACACTAGTCATTGGTGACTCCATAGTCAGACACACTGGCGTCCGCTCACCAGACTGAGTAAGGAGAAGGTCACAGTAAGCTGCCTGTCGGGCTAGAATCCGCCACATAACGCAAGCACTCAGGTCTCTCAACAGCAGGTACAAATATGATTCAGTCATTGTCCACGCTGGTGTAAACGACCTGAGACGCACCTCCTTGGACTACATGAAAAGAGACATTGAGGAGCTCTCTGATTATGTAGCCCAGACAGGTATGACCCTGACCTTGAGCAGTATCCTACCTTCACCAAGAATGATGCCACAATACAGAGATAAGATGATCAGCTTTAACAATTGGCTTAAACACTGGTGTCATTCAAAGGGGATCCAGTGTCTGTCTGCCTGGGATGACATGCTGGACAAGCCACGCTGCTTCGCAAGGGACGGCTTGCACCTGTCACCCTGGGATTCGGATATTGGCAAAGGCTCTTGCCACCCCATAGTGCCTTTTTAGGCAAGGCTCAAATTCTAAACCTACCACCCTAGAACACAAAAAGGAAAAAACTAAGGGTAATGCTGCTCAATGCCAGAAGTCTAAATCTCAAAATGCACGCTCGAGACCCTTCTCAGTATGGAGAACATCGATGTCTGTGCTGTGACAGAAACCTGGTTCAAGGCTCCTGAGAGCACCCCAGCTATCAGGTTTTACCTCATATCATGCGTTCCGCCCCAAAATCTGGACAATACCAAGAAAGGAGGGGTATCCATATTCATCAAGGACACCCACACCTCAAGACTGGTGGCAATGCACGATGCATCGGAGACCATCCAGGTGCAATTAACCATAGGCAAGACTGCTCTGCAAATTGTAGCATGTTACAGGCCACCCTCACAAACTCAGGAACCTCACATGGCCTTCCTGAAAACACTAGAGGGGATAAATGTATCACCAAACACCATCATACTAGGTGACTTCAATTACCCTAATATAGACTGGGAACACTACTCAAGCCCAAACACCTTAGCCCAAAAGTTCCTGGAATTCATAAACTCAAATGCCATGGAACAACTAGTCACCATCCCCACAAGAGGAGATAACATACTTGATCTCATCATCACGAACATGGGAGCACAATGCTCAACACCGGAGGTGTACCCCTCACTGGTGAGATCAGACCACAAACTAATCTCGCTGGAGGTCCTCATCCCACCCCCACCTGAAATAAAAAAGACCACAGTAAAGAACTTCTCAAAAGCCGACTTCACACTTCTAAAGACTAGTGTGGTCTCCTTTAAGGCCCCCAAGCCGGCGGAAAACAGTACTCAAGCCGCTGAATCACTTACAAATGCCTTCTACCAGCACCTGCAGGACTGCATGGATAAGGCAATCCCAAGCAAAACAAAGACACTCTGTACCAAAGGCAAGCGTCCAGTCTGGTGGACCCCAGCCATAAACAAACTCTACAACAAAAGGAGGAAGCTACTACAAGATAGAGCAAAATCCTTAAAAGGTAAGACACCCTTGATCACTATAAGTAAAAAACTAAGAGCTCTCATAAAATCATCCAAAGCAAATTTCGAGAGAAGAATAGCTAAAGACTCAAAAGACAATCATAAGGCCTTCTTTAGCTATGTTAGAAACCTGGGAGGAAACTCCCAGATATGCTCAGAGCTAGTTCAAAATGATGTGAAGATTACTGATCCTACAGACATTGCCAACATACTGGCTGACAGGTTCAGTGCAAACTTCTCCCCTCCCCAAAAGGAGAGATATCTATACCAAAGCGATTGCAGCCCCCAAACATCTCCAGCCCAAGTGAGAACTGCTCTCTCCAAAGCAAAAACACAGCATCCATGGGACCTGATGGTGTCCCCGGCTGTGTGCTCTATGAACACAATGAGGAATTAAACCCACAGCTAGGACAGCTGTTTAATCAAAGTCTTACCTCTGGATACGCACCCAGGAGTGGCGCACTGCAACTGTGGTACCACTTCACAAAGGCGGTGCCTCCACCGACCCTGGAAATTACCGCCCATTAGCTTGACAAGCCTTATCTGCAAAGCCATGGAGAGGATCATAATGGACCTCATAAATAAAGACATAGGAATTTGCAGACTTTGGATCCAACCCAGTTTGGCTTTGTCAAAGGCAGATCATGCCTTTTAAACTTGGTTGACTTTTTGAAACAGTCACCAAAGCCATTGATGAGGGAAAGGCAGTCCATACAGCCTACCTCGATCTGGCTAAGGCCTTCGATACAATACCCCATTCGGGTATCATTGAAAAACTCATCAGCTTAAATGTCAACCCATACATCACAAGATGGGTTGCAAACTGGCTGAGTGACAGAACCCACAGGGTCAGAGCTGCTGGCGCCATGTCAGACTCAAAGCCTGTCACAAGTGGTGTCCCACAGGGCTCAGTCCTGGGCCCACTCTTGTTTGGCATCTACTTTTCGAAGTACAAGCAAACACAGGAGGTTATGGCTGACAAAGTTTGCAGATGACTGTAAACTGGGCCATAGTAGAAAACACATCTGACACAGATATCCTTCAGAAGGGTCTCACAGAAGCGGATAACTGGTGCCAGAGCCACGGCCTAAAGTTAAATGCCAAAAATGCATAGTCATACCCTTCGGGAAAAACAAGGTTACCCCTAGCTACCAAATAGGTGGCAATCCACTGAGCACAGAAGAAGTTATCAGGGACCTGGGGACCCAGGTTGATAGTAGTCTGTCATTCGACACCCATGTAGCTAAAGTAGTTAGGAAGACCTTCTACATTGCCCACCTTATCATGAAGGGATTCTCATCTAGATCAAGGGAGGTCATAGTCTCCCTTTACTCATCACTCATCAGACCAATGATTGAGTACAATGCCCCATTCGAATGTATCTGACCCGACACTTGCAGCAGCTGGAGAGGCCACAAAAGTTCCTCACCAAAAGGATAAAGGGTCTCAAAAATCTGTCCTATGCTGCCCGTCTGAAAGAACTCCAGCTCTATTCAGTCGCTTACCGCTTGCTCAGAGGTGACCTTTGCCTAACATACAAGGCCATGTCAAACCCAGATTTGATGAATATGCTTCACCTCAAAAAATCTAGATCCATCAGAGCCACAAGGGCGGGAGACTTAAACCTTGACACGGCTATTAATAGGACGTGCTGGAGGGATAGATTCATCACCCAAAGACTCCCTATGCTGTGGAACAAAATCCCGGTACATGTGAGGCAGAGCACCTCGCTGGCCTTGTTCAAGAGAAATCTTGACCAATGGATGGGAGATCGCAGATATACCCCAGGGATTACCTCAGTGTCACTGCTCGACAGAGGCACAGCAAAATAATGGGTATAGTTCCCCATACTAAAGGGGTGGCGTAAGCCACAAAACGATGGGCTAGGCTTGTAAATGCCCTCGGGCAGATAGCCTAGTATGAACCTATGAACCTATGAACCTATTTTGTCTTTGTGTAGTTACCAGATTTCTTTGTTTTCAAGGAACTCTGTCACTGGTCCAGTTCTGTACTTGAAAGTGTGAGACGAGCTGTTTCCATATGTTAAGTTGTGGACTGCTTATAATCCAATTCCATCTGTTTTTTTATGCTAACTTTACTAATCCTTCTTTATTCTTAAGAAGTACTGTTGCTAACCTTTTACCTCACATTACATCTTCTTGAAGTGCAGCAACTCACTACCTTTAGGCTGTTTATTGTTCTCATATCAATTCAGTGAATAGGAGGGTTGTACCTTAATAGTGTTTGAATCTTCATGGGGAACACAATATAAATCTGTGCTAGTCTCTTTGCTATCACTCTGATTGTTGGTGTAATGTGGATTGGATCTTAATCGGTGGTGATAGGGATTACAACTCTTCTCCTGTGTATTTATGGTGTATTATATTAGGTCATTAAGCCTTAGGACCGAATTTTTTCCACTTATTTCTATAGTAGCCTTTTTAGGTCCTTTTTGTTGAAATCTTCTGTTGCTTAACTTGTACTCTTCTTGGAGATGGCAGCTTACTGCTGGTAGACTGTTAATAATCACTATCCCATTGGTTCAAGAAACAGAGAGAATTTTTTAATAGTTCTCACTCTACATATAGAGTCACTAGATAAGCCTCTAGAAGTCACATTGCCATCACTCTGTTGGTTTAATGTGGATTGGATCTTGGTCTTCGGTGACCGACGACTTCAGAGTTGATTTCATTAAGTGAAGATTGCAAGGAGAGAGATGACCATTTGCTATGCTTTGAATACAAGATTAGAGTAACACTTAAAGATTTTTTTTTAACAAACTTGAGTGGATTTCAAACTCCTTACATGTGTGACTGTGCCTGTAATTGTCAAGAACAATGCAGTATAGGGCATATTTGTGTTACAGAGGGATGAAACTGTGACTTCACTGCAGAACACCTGTGCTAGAGTAGAATAGATGCTGTGGTGCCTATGCGAGATGACTAGGGAGGATGGGAGTAATCTACTGCTTGAGGCTGTCTCAGCCTGGGGGGAGGGAAGTAGCTTGGACCCAGCATTTGGGTGATACCTACTGGAAGCACTAGATGTTTCCCCTTTTGGAGTATCGGCCTAGGGAGTCCATGTTGCCATGTTACACTAGTACCTGTGTGGCAAGCCCTCCTTGACGTGCAGCAGTTGCAGAGTTCAGCGAGCCACCAGTGGAGAAGAGGATGTTCCACCTAGGGCGAAGGTAGCCCACCCTGCAGGACCAGCAAGTTAGCCTACTCCCTGCCATCCAACTCTCATCACTGGTGAACAGATTCCCCATCAGGAATGAATTGGCCATAGGGCTCTCACCTAGCCCACGATTGTCCATTCTCTGTCCTTGCATAACAGGTGGATGTATTTACTGGGGAGGGGAAGGATAACCACATAGCTCTCTCTTCCTTTCAGAGTAAGAATAACATGATTTCTTCCATCCTGAAAGAACTTAGCCTTTACAAATAGGTAAATAAACATGTGACTAGTCCATTAATAGTCATGCTGCAAAGTTTGCCATTTAGTCTAAAGAGCATGTGTCTTCAGTAGTGCAATATGGTAGAGCATTAAAGTAGTGTATCTGGGCAGCATGAAAGTAAGAGATGGGAGTTGTCTTCTCTAATTAAAATGTAGTGGTATATGGTGAAGTAAGGAAGAGGGGAGTTGAGAGATAGCAGATGAGTGTGCCTGTATTTTAACATTTATGTGTAGAGTCATTGCATAAGAAATTGCTTAAGCTTATGTCTAAATTATTTGTTGGAATAATTTTGATTTTGGGTAAGCTGGAAAAGATTCCCAGATTTATGGGGCTAAGAAGGAGAAACTGATTGTTTCAGTGGAATTTAGCTATTGTTGTCTGGCATGCAAGTCATAATGGAGGTGAATTATCTAAGGAGGTAGCTAGAGCTGCAGATAGAGAATGAGAGAGCAAAGAGAGGGAAGGATTCAAGATTAATTCGTTTTTAGGAGTACCCAACAGTAGCTGTATCCAATGAGAAGTTGGCAAATGGTCTACTTTTGTGAGCACTTTACTGTGATTTCCTGACTTGTGGGGGTTGGCTGGTATCAGATGTTGTTGGCCATGGTTTGTAGAGAGGTGAGCTAGCCTTGTTGGCTGAGGCTATGACAATAACAGAAATAGTGTTTAAAAACCCTGAAATGGTTTTATATTTTTTATAGCATTTGTTGTGATTGCTCACTTATTTTGATTACTTTTCTCAGTAATGTGTATTTTAAAGTATATTGGTCTTGTTTTGAAGCAAATGAAAGTAAGAATCCCTAGAAGTTTGATATAACCTTCTTAGTATGAACAATACCGAATTGTGCAATGTTTGATGCAAAAAGTGAGTTTTTTTTTTAAACATACAATGTGTCACTACTTAAATGCATGTATAGGCTACTGTGCTTTTAATGCTGACTGCATCAGCAGGAGTTTAACTCCTAGAAAGACAAGTTATCAAGTAGGTCTTGCAGGTGAAAACTTGTATTGAAAGTCAACATATGTGATAGCCTGTAGTTTTTGACATAATCCATGCTTTGATTATTTTTAGTTTTAATTTTTTTTTCATTTTGTGAGAACTAATTGTTTTAATTTTTGTAGCCTCTGTTTTAATAGCATAATAATGTTCAAATTAACCAGCTTTAGCATTTTAGCAAGGCAAAGCGCATCCAAACTGTCAAGGACCATTGGCCAAGTCACCATGGTGGTTTGACAACACTGGACCACCATCTGAAAGAAAATAGGATACCAGAGAGATTTCAAATGCCACTTTGTGTGTTCTCAAATGGTAAACTGAGCAATTCTGTACTTTTCCAAACTGTCACAACTTTGTCTGAGATACTCAGCGCTTCAGAATACCAAATGGGTTTATTTAGCATGGCTCAACTCATTCACTCCATGGGTGAGTCAGGAGCCCTTTTGGATAAACTTGAATATTTACTACATAAAGAGACTGCAACTTATTTTAATATATTAGGTCTACAGAGATATATAGACCTTGACATTACACCTAGGGGGCTGAGAGCCTTCAAAAACCCCCTCCACTCCTTTTGATATGTCCCATGAAGTTGAGGTGAAATTTTCCAAAAAGTGGTTAGCTGCTGCACATCGTTGTGCTGTATAATGGATTTCCACTCTGCTAGAACGGGACTCTATTAAACAAAACAAACTGAGGGGTGAGATTAAAAGTACACAATAATCTGGTTAAGTAGCTTCCTCCTGGACACTTGGAGAGACGTTTATCAGACGTTAATCAAAGATTAGAAAAGCATGACAACAATTGATTGAACGGAAAAGCACAAAGTTAAAAAGGGACTTGAAAGATTATGAGGGAGGTCGTTTTTTTCTTTGGTATAAAAAGGATCGGTTTAACCATAAAAATGGCACTGGTTCCTTTAAGAAATCTCCCTTATCTTCAAGGGGCGTGCCATTTGTGTCAGTTGTTTCTGGTGTATCTACTGAAGGAGAACAGTTTTCACACTTGCCAGCAGCCCAAAATCTCTCAAAGTTAAATAATGACTTTCGGAAAGGGAATAATAACAAAAAACAAAAAGTGGTACATAATGACCGCAAGAGATCCAGTCGGAAGTTAACAGCTGCGACGGTGCCAGGAATTACAAGAAAAGTAAATGGTACTGCCTGAATTGACTTTGAATCCTATAATACATAATATTTCCAGTGTATCTTTGTCTGATATTCAAGTTAAAGTGTTGAACTATGGCTTGAAATATATACAAACAGTGATGCCTCGCCTTTATGAGTTAAAGTGCGATGTATTTAAGTTATGTCGAAAGTTGCATTTAGTGCATTTTTTTGCTAATAGAAATGAAAATGTTTTGTCTAATGAATATTCAAATAATATTAATAAGGAAAGTTTTTATTCCTGTTTATCTGACCCAGAGGAGACTGTTGATTTTGATGCCGATATTCATGCATATAGCCTGTTTAATACTAGTGAAATAGAGTCTAAAAGTGATTTTATTCCACCATATCAACATGAAACAAACATTTTTCACAGATGTTGAATTTTGCTGTGGAGGATGCTTATAATTGGTTTATGCAAAATAAAAATTATGTGAAATATAATTTAAGTGCCCAAGAATGGAAAGAAATGCAATTGCTAGCTAGAAATGAGGAAATAGTAATTAAACCATCAGATAAAGGGGAAAATAGTCATTATGAATGTTGAACAGTATTTCAGCATGTGTATGGCACACTTGAATGATCAGAACACATATAAAAAAGGCTGTAGAAATGAGTATCAAAAAGCTATTGAGGAATTTGAGCTACTTATTGAAAAGGGTGTGAGATTGAAATATATTTCTGTGCTGATATGGTAAGGAAATTTAATCCACAGGACAGTGATTTGGCTGTCTTCTACTGCCTGCCTAAAATTCATAAAAATAGTGCAAACCCTCTGGGTAGGCCTATAGTTTCGGCACAGAAATTAGTTTATTTTTGCATGAATATATGTTACCTTATGTGGTGAAGTTGCCCTGTTATATTAGAGATAGTTCAGATTTTCTGACAGAATTGTCAGGACTTCAGTGGTCCAGTGAAATGTTTTTTATTAGTAATTGATGATAGCCTTTATACAAGAATTCAAAGGCAATTTGAACTAGAAGCTCAAAAAAATCACTATCATTATTACACAATCTCCTCAATCTTAAACACTCTCTATAAGGGAGAGAAGTTATAGTATGTGTAGGATGGCAAATGCTCCCCTCTAAATACTGGTTACCATCTTCAAATTTTCTATATACTGTTGTTCGAAAAAATTATTTTCCTCCAAAATTAATTTCAAATCCAAAAATATAATGTGCCTGCCTACCTGTAGGCCATCAAAAAGAAGATTAAATAAAGAAGTTATGTACTTACAGTAGCGTTCCATGTTTGTTGTCTTTCATCTCACTTCCTTCGTGCTGGTTGGGTTCGGAGCCGATCCTCTGCTCCAATTCAGCCGTTTTACTATAGCTCGAGAGCTTATACTGGCTTGAGGCTAACCCCTATCCCAACCTGCCTAGCGGTAACTACTCAGATCTCATTTGCCGCTTGCACAATCGTGATTGTGACTACTGGCTCAGGCTAAGTACTCAGTTTTTCGTATTTTGCTGTCTTCCTTTTTTAGGATTATTAGCAGTTTATTTACCTTTGTGGTGTCTGTTTTAGTTCTTGTTTAAACAAAACAACCTTCTGATCTTCTCAGCTGTTGTTTCTTGGTTTTACTTGGCTGTCGTTTTCTTAGGCCTTGCTTTCCCCTTGAGCCCGTTTAACTTAGAGGGTTCTTCTCTTCTGTCCCCACTTTCTGTTGGAGTAGCTGTTTAAGTTAGAGGCTCTCCTATTGGGGGAGTCACCGTTTTACTTAGAGGCTCTCCCCCTTCTCCTTCTTTTCCAAAAAAAAAAAAAAAAGTATCCTTGTTTGTGGTAGTGTTTGTAGTTTTGTTTTGCTAGCCGTTACAGCCTTGTTTTTTTTTTTTTTTTTTTTTTTTTTTTTTTGCTGTTTGTGTCTTCTGGTATCCAGCATGTCCAAAGAGACAGAACCCTCTGGCTTTAAGAAGTGTGACTCATGCTGCCAAAAAATGTCCCTTACGGACGGGCACACAAGTTGTGTTTGCTGTTTAGGAGCTGTTCACCTGCAGGACTCATGCTCTATCTATCACGCTTTCAGTTCCAGAGTCCTGCAGGAGAGAAAAGCAAACTGATTTTGCGTGGCCTTCTGAAGAAACCTCAGGATCCTTTGTCTCTGGTTCCTCAGCCAGCTAAACAGTCTGATGAATCTCCAAAACCATCCTCAATGGTTCCGATTTTGGAACAACCAAAATCTGCTGTGAAATCTTCGGCCCTGTCAGTGTCTTCGGAGCCAGTCCGGACCCATAAAAGAACCAGGTCTCCCTCTTTGGAGTCAGTGCGCTCTGCTCCACAGTCTCCTTTGTTGCAAAATGTGGCAGGCAGTCACCGGTCCTCTTTTCACTCCTGTCAGTCCTCCAGGCTTTCGGATCATGATGCGGAGAGAGTGATTAATAGGCTCCTCAAGTCACAGGCACTTGCCAAATTACTATCTAGCTCAGCCCATAAGGAATTGGCTACTTCGGCCCATCCAGCTTCTGTATCGGTTCCTCCTCCGACTTTCTTGAGCTCAGAGTTGGAGTGCATGGACGTCATGGTGGTGGAACTGTTGGCTCAGTTTACTTCTCCTTTATCGGTTCCGACTTCCGCTCCAATCTCCTCAATGTCTCAGTCCATCGAGAGTTCTGGGTGCCGAAGCTCTCACGTTGGCTCCGAGGGGGGAAGTGGCATCGGACACTTGTCCCGACCCTGCTGTCCCTCTCGGAGCTTCGGCGCAGGTGAGCAGGGCTTCCACATCAGCCTCGGAGCTGTTGCTCTCAGTTCGCAGGAGATCTCTGGGCTCTTTGGAGCCGGAGGCTCCTTCAGCTCGGGACCGTTGCACCTTTGAGGTGATGAGCGTGCTGTCTCCTAAGACCGCTCCATCGGCTCCTTCTCCCTTGGTGCCTGTGCCTGCCTTTGACCCTCCTCCTCCCTCCAAGCATAGGGAACCTATGCCCCAGGGCACCCCATTAGGCAACCCCACTTCTTCCGAATCCTCCCCCGAACATTCAGAGGCGGTCCCTCAGAAGAAAAAATGTAAGAGGTAGCATCTGGACTCCCCTGAGTCCATCACTTCAGACACAGACTTGGATGAATTGGAGGGGTCCCCACGGTCCTCCTCTGAGGATGTCTCCCTTTCGGACATCTTGGAAATCCTTAGAGGAGTGGATGGAAGTCCCTAGCCCCTTCTGAGGATGAGTATGTCTACCTGGATGCATTTGGTTCCTGACCCTCCACCTCTTGGGTGTCTCTGCCTTTTGACCCACTTTTGTCTGTAGTGAGTCTGAAGGCGTGGAGCGCTCCAGAGACCGTGGAACCGGTTCCATGGAGACAAAGTAAATTTATAACTGCCCCCAAAGATGAGTCCTTCCTTTCCAAAGAGGTTCCTGTTTATGCTATGGTGGTAGCAGCAGCCACTAAGAAGGAAATTGCGGAAACGTCATCTGTCCATCCGCCAAACAAGAGTCCCATACGATGGACAGGTATGGGAAGCATATGATCTCTTCAGCTACCTTTACTCTCAGGTCGCTGAATTATTTGTCACAATTCACTCGACTTCAGAGGGATCTCCTAAAGGAGTTGGGAGATGAGGGAGTTGCGAATAGGATGACTTCCCAGCTTGCGACCTTAATTTCAGTGGCTAACTCCTCCATGGGGCTCATTTTTATGTGGCAGATGGAGCAAGTAAGGCAGCAGGTACTGGAGTTGCTTTGCGGAGGTACTCCTAGATGCACCTTTGTCAGTTTGCGGAACCCTTCAAGTCCTCCTTTACCAATACCCCTTTTTATGGCTTGTCCTTGTTTGGGCCTTAAGTAAAAGAGACTCTCACCAGGTGTGAAAAGGATGGCAAGACTCTCTCTGCCATAGGAGTCCATTTTTCCACTCCATCTAGACCCTACCCTAAAGGTCAGACGAATGGGAAAATTTGGTTTTTGAAAATCCCTGGGAGCTTCGCCTGGCACACGGAGAATTTTCCCCCAGGGGCAGAGGGGGAAACAATAATGGAATACGCCGGCCTCGCAACGGGGGGGGGTGCACAACAGCAGGGCGACAAAGATGCGCTCTTTGCTAGGCCCTTCCAGTACTTCTGAGGGGAGGCCCGACTGTCCGCCTCTGGAGGCAGTCGGGGGCAGAGCATCACTGTACCCAACAGCCTGGCAAACTATTACGAAAGATGCATGGGTACTGTCAGTAATATCTAGGGGTTACAAAATTCCCTTTTCCCAGTTACCCCCCTCAAGAACAAATTGTTCAATCCCAGATGTTCCACCCAGTCTTTGGGATCAAGCAATCCTAGAAGTACAAAGATTGCTAGAAAAAAAGAGCCATCCAAGAAGTCCCCACAGACCAAGTCGAATCCGGAACTTACTCAAAGTTCTTTTTAGTTCCAAAAAAGACAGGGGACTTGAGACCCATCTTGGATCTCAGCAAGCTAAACAAATCAGTAAAAAAGCGAAGTTTCGGATGGTAACACTGCAGTCCATTCTTCTCTTTTTGGGTCAGGACAGTTGGATGTGCTTCATCGATCTCCAGGATGCGTACTACCACATAAAAATGGACAGGCGATCCAGGAGATTCGTACGCTTCCGGCTGGGAGCCAGTCATTATAAGTTCAGAGCTCTGCCCTTTGGTCCCACCAGAGCCCCGAGGGTGTACACCAAGTGAATGGCAGTGGTCACGGCTCACCTGAGACATCTATGATTCCAGTTGTTTCCATATCTAGACGATTGGCTCCTCACTGCTACCACCAAGCATCAACTGATCAAAGCACAGGACTACATGGTTCAAACCTGTTCCCAGCTAGGCATCACCATAAACTATGAAAAGTCTGCCTTGTTGCCTTGTCAGTCTATTGCCTTCATAGGGGCAGACCTAGATACAAGAGCCATGATAGCAAAGCTGTCTCAAGACAGGGCGTCAACCATTCGTCAGCAAGTTTCATTCCTTATGAAAAAGAAGAGAGGTCATGCAAGAGAGGTATTGAAGATCTTGGGCTCAGTGGCTGCAGCATTACTCTAGTCCCTATGACTCGCTTCCACATGAGAATTCTGAAGTGGCTTCTTTTCGCTCAGTGGTCGTTCTAGGATTTACCAGTGTCACATTTGATTTTGATCATGGAATCCTGCAAAATGGACTTAGTATGGTGGTTTGTCTCCCCCCAGGTGACTCTGGCAGACCCTTTCTAGACCCCCATCCAGTAGCCACAGTGACCACAGACTCCTCCCAGATAGGGTGGGGGGGGGCATTATCTGGGACAGACTGTCCAAGGAATGTGGCAGCCACATGAGTACCACTTGCACATCAGTGTTCTAGAGATGAGAGCGGTGCTTTTAGTGTTGCATGTGCTTCAAGACTCTACCTACCGGAACTATTGCCATTCGGACAGACTATGTCAGTGGTATGGTACATCAATAAACAAGGCGGGACCAGGTCTTACCCCTTGTGTTGGGAGGCCCTTAAAGTATGGTAATGGGCGATGTCTTCCCAACATTTTCCGATTGCAAATCACATTCCTGGAAAATCCAGCATGTTAGCGGACAGGCTCAGCAGGGCTATCCTCATGCCTCACTAGTGGTCCCAGAAGCAAGAAGTTGTGGACTTGATTTTTCACAAATGGGGCCAGCCATGCTGCGATCATTTTGCCGCTCCCCTCACCAACAAATGTAGCAGCTACTTTGCGTTGGTCCCCCCACTGGGACAGTCACCCAGGGATGCACTTGTTCAAGATTGGCCTCCGGGACTACTTTATGCCTTTCTACCTTTTGTTCTGATCCCCAAGGTACTTCAGAAAGCAAAGTTGCTGGGTTGCAAGCTCATCCTCATTACTCCTTACTGGCCTTGTCAGATATGGTTCCCGTTTCTATGCCATCATCTACAAGTGGGGCCTTGGATTCTGGACCCGGTTCCGGACCTCCTGATGCATCAGTCGGGCATGCTCCACCCCTCCCTCCAAACTCTCAAGCTGACAGCTTGGTTTCTCCACTTCCAGTCTTAGCCAGGCTCCCCAAAATTTCGCCGGCAGTACAGCACATCTTGGTGTCTTCGCACAAGCCCACTACCAGAAGGATTTATACTAGCAAATGGAAGAGGTTCTCTTATTGGATGAAGAATAATGATATTGATCCCTTCATGCTCCTGTTCCCAAGATTCTTGATTTCCTGGCCTAAACGTTCGAATGAGGGATAGCTGCAGCTACCATTAGGGTCCAGCTGCCTGCCATCTCCAGTTTTCATGTGGGAGAGTTGGGCTCAAACATCATGTCCCATAAGCTGTGCAAAGCATTCTTACGAGGTACAATCCTTTTACGGCCCCCCAGTAAGAGAATCCCCCCCCCCCCGAGACCTAAACTTTGCTTTAGCCTCTCTGGTTCTTCCACCCTTTGAACCAGCATCATCTTGTCCCCTGAACTTTCTGTCTTGGAAAACCCTCTTCTTGATTGCCATCACCTCAGCTAGACGGGTTTCTGAATTACATGCTGTATCTATTCGCCCGCCGTATCTCATCCTCCACAAAGATAAAGTTTCTCTCAGAACCAATCCCTCCTTCTTGCCAAAGGTGTGTTCAGAGTATAATTTAAATCAGTCCATCGAGCTTCCTGTATTCTTCCCCAATTATGGCAACAAGGCAGAGTATAGACTCCCCCAATTGAATGTTCATAGACAATTACGCTTTTATTTACACAGGACCAAGGACTTTAGAAAATCAGATCAATTGTTTGTATCCTTTGCTGACAAAAAACAAGGTTCTCCATTTTCAAAAGTGACCTTATCAAAGTGGCTGTCAGACACAATCATCTATACTTATGATTTGCGTAACAAGAAGCTTCCAGGGAAAGCCAGAGGTCACTCAACCAGGGCCTTGGCTACCTCTATTGCTTTCCAAGCCAAATTGCCTTTAGATTCAATCTGTGTATCAGCAACATGGGCAAATTCTCATACCTTTATCACTCATTACAAAGTGGATGTGGTCTCCAGGAACAGGGCATCCTTTGGTTCCACGGTCCTGAAGAGTTTGTTCCATTGAGCCAACCAAGAACCAGGTGCTGGGGAAGCGGTCCCAACCAGCAAGAAAGAAGGCGAGATGGGGACAGCATAACATAAAGAAGTTATGTACCTACCATAACGTTCCATGTTTGTTGTCCTAGGATGGGAGAAAGGAAATTCACCCTGGGGATCACATCAGTCGCCCTGCTAGACAAGGGTCGAGGGAAGTAAATAGTGTGGGAAGAAATAGCCAGGGAATTGTTATGGCTAGGCTTGTTTAGGCCCTAGGGCCGATAGCCTAGTACCAACCTATGAACATTATTGTAAGTACATAACATCTTTATTTAGTCTTCTTTTTGATGGCCTACAGGTAGGCAGGCACATTACATTTTTGGATTTGAAATTAATTTTGGAGGAAAATAATGTTTTTCGACCAACAGTATATAGAAAATTTGAAGATGGTAATCTGTATTTAGAGGGAGCAGTTGCCATCCTACACATACTGTAAGTTCTCTCCCTTATGGAGAGTGTGTAAAATTGAGGAGTTTGTGTAATAATGATAGTGATTTTTATAGAGAAGTGGATGTAATGCATGGTATGTTCACATCTAGAGGTTATAATTGTCATTTAGTACAGCAATAGAGAAGGTTATAACTGATTCTTCTGACAATGATAATTATGATTGTGTTAGGAAATCTAGCTATAAGGCAGAGGAAAAATAATGATAGAGGACAAATATATTTTGTCTCAGCATATGGAGCCTTTAGCACCATTTTGACTAATTTGAAGTATTATTGGAAATATTTACTAAAGTCAGCGGACTTAGTAATGTTAATTTGCCATAATTTAGGTATTTCCTTTAGAAGAGGTCAAAATTTAAAGGACATCTTGGTGTATAATTATTTTAAACTTTCTATACATAGTAGAAAGGTAAGTAATGTTAATATGAAGGGTACATACTCTTATGGCTGTTGCAAGGTATGTAATTATTTGGTTAGAACTTTCACACGTATAAATGGCCAAGTTTACTATCCCAATGAAATATATTTGTGAGACTGAGGGCATAATATAATGCCCTACAATGTCCTTGTGGTCTTGTATACATAGGGGAAAGTAAAAGGAAATTTAAAGTAAGGTTCCAGGGACATGTTAGGAATATTATAAATCAAAAAGAAGAGAGTCCTGTGGTTAAACATGTTATGTTATTTCATAATTCGAATCCTGAAGGCTTAAAAGCTGCTATTTTAGAAAAAGTTCCAGCTGTTTTTTATTCTGAATATTTGTATAAAAAGAAGTTATTTTATAAAGAGAGTATTTTTATTTTAAAATATAATACTCTGTCTCTTTTGGGGCTTAATCTGGGATGTAATTGGATGATTGTTTAAGTGTATTTAACTGAAGGTGAATTTTTACTAGTTTGTACTCCTTGAAGGCTTTGCCGAAACGCTGGCGAGTGATCAAAGTCTGGTTTTCTGGTTCCCGCTTGTCATTATTTTATATTTACTTTATTTAGTAGTATTTTGGCAAATGGTCTGCTTTTGTGAACACTTTACTGTGATTTCCTGACTTGTCGGGGTTGGCTGGTATCAGATGTTGTTGGCCATGGTTTGTAGAGAGGAGAGTTAGCCTTGTTGGCTGAGGCTGTGACAATAACAGAAATAGTTTTTAAAGACCCTGAAATGGTTTTATATTTTTTTACAGCATTTGTTGCGATTGTCCACTTATTTTGATTACTTTTCTCAGTAATGTGTATTTTAAAGTGTTTTGGTCATGTTTTGAAGCAAATGAAAGTAAGAACCCCTAGAAGTTCAATATAACCTTCTTAGTATGAACAATACCGAATTGTACAATGTTTGATGCAAAAAGTTAGTTTTTTTTTTTTAAACATACAATGTGTCACTACTTAAATGCATGTATAGGCTACTGTGCTTTTAATGCTGAATGCATCAGCAGGAGTCTTAACTCCTAGAAAGACAAGTTATCAAGTAGGTCTTGCAGGTGAAAACTTGTATTGAAAGTCAACATATGTGATAGTGTAGTAGTGAAAACAAAATGTAAATAAGAATCTGCTCTTCTAAAGAAGTCAGTTTTAGTTTATCCAGAATGCTTTGCAATCATATGCATATCATTGCTCTGTACCTACCGTGATGTCATTGTGTAGGTGTGGTTATAGAGAAAACTGAGCAAACAGTAAAATTAAAACTAAAAAATGAAATAACACACTAACCTTTCTCGTAAAATCATTTGCAGCTTTAACATGAAAAGTATAACTGGGAATAAAATTAATTGTAAAACAGAGATGATTCATCCTGTCATGTTTGTGAAGGAATATTACTATTACTGTACCATTTATCTGGCAGATGTTCATCGTGTTTCACTGTTGCAGTCATTACTCTTGGGTTATCCTGCTGGCAGGCTACCCGCAGTCGGCCTGAATTCCAAAGTCCTGGTCTGGCGTCGGTTGCTGTCATCTCTTCCCTGACGTCAGTGCGCCAGGGGTATAAAAGATGCAGCCAATGCCATTTTCTTCAGTCTTTCTTGCCGCGCAGTGCCCGAAGCAAAAGCAGTTCGCAAATGCCGGTCGGCCGACTCCTGAGATTTTCAAATCTGAATTTCAGAACCGAAGTCTCCTTTAAAAGCTAAGTTCCCCGTTGGGGAAACTTTTTTCTTACTCCAGACCGATGTCAGAAAAAGTTAACAATTGTATTTCTTGTGGGAAGCAAATACCTCATAAGGATTTTCACTCTTACTGTATTCCTTGCCTAGGCCCCAACCACAATGTTGCTAGCTGTCGGTTTTGTGTTAGATTTAACCAACGCACTATTAAGCGTCGGTTTGATTTTGCATTTCATTACTTTGGCCGAAGGTTTAATTATATAATGCCGTCGGAACAGCCGACCGGAGTTTACAAAAAACGCAAGGACAAAGAAAAGGATAGTCATCCGAGGTCCAAAACCGATGACGAGGCCTCCGTTAGGCCAGTCGCCTGTTCGCCGGTTCTCAGTGAGGCGCTTTCGCAGCCCCTGGCGCCCGCTACCACAGAGCCACAGGCCGCTTCCGACTCCCACGTGGAGCCGACTGGGCCTCTGGATACTCAAGGTATTGGACGCTCGGAAGTCATTCCCTCAGATGGGTCCGGAGCTGCTGAGCAGGCATTGGCTTCTGAAGGTGTCTTCAGACTTACACAGTTATATGTTAAACCATCTTCAGCTTCAAAGACAAAGACTAAAGCAGCTCTAAAGACAAAGAAACAAGTACAGCATTCTCCTACTCAGACTTCCATGCCTAAAAAACAGATGCTTAAAATGGCCGAAGACCTAATTACTTTGATCAGGGGTTCCCATCCCCCTCCTGATAAGAGGCCTAGGCAAGAGACAGAATATGATTCTTCTGATCAGGTTTCTATTTCCTCTGATTCCTCTTCTGAACAGGATTATTCTATTCCTCCCTATGAGGATTCTGATGCTGAAGAATCCATTCCTTCAGCCTCTCCTCCTGAGGATTATACTTTTGGGGAAACACTGCATACCATGAGGGAGCATTTCCACTGGGAGAGCCAAGATTACTCAGAATCTAAGAAAAGGCTCAGAGACTTTCTGCTATTACCTCAGCACAGACCCCTTGCTATTCCACCTGTTCTAGACATTGTAGATGATGTATTTTCAGAGTCCGGCCTGATGTATTTTCAGAGTCTGGCCTGCCCCCAGACTCTCTACCTACTGCACCTGCTAAGCCTGACAGATACTACAGGGTCCCAGATTCTCATAAATTCCTATATAAAAACCCCGCTGCTGACCCAGAAACTACATCTCCGGGTCCCAAAGGGGTCAAAGCTTCCACTGCAAAAAACCCTGTCCCCTCTGATAGGGATTCTCGGGCTCTGGACAGATGGGGAAAAAGTTTACACTTCTGCTACCTTGGCTGTAAGGGTTTTAAATTGTCAGTTTCATATGCTTAAATATCAACAATACTTAATGTCACTGCTTAAACAGAAAATGTTGACAAATTCTGAATGTTCAGAGAACAAGGAAATGCAGGATTTATTGCATGCAACTGAACAAGTGGGAAAGCATACTTCGCAATGTGGTTATGATTCACTGGAGGCCTCTTGCAGGGCTGCTGTTACAGGTTCTGTTATTAGAAGGCATGCTTGGTTAAAGGAACAGAATCTACCTGATCATGTTAAAAGAAATTATTAGATGCTCCATTGCAACATGATACTTTGTTTGGTGCTAAAGCAGAAGAGGTATTGAAGAAAGTGGAGGATAAAGCGAAATCCATGCAGAGAGTTAAGGATTTTTTACAGGTACAGCCACCCAGATTTAACAGGAACTGGCCTTCCAAAAATTGGTCCTTTCCAGTGTCAGACAGGCCACAAAGAGGCAGATACAGACGTTGCAGAGGCAGATCTCAGCCCCAAGGCTCATACAGACCTAAACAGTGGGGTGTTCCTACCTCCAAAAGTGGAGAAGATAAATCACAACCTTACAGGAAACAGTCCCAATGACTTTCCTCTGCCACATCCAAGCACTTTTCTTTTGACAGCCCCCTTAGGGGGAAAACTAGCACTTTTTTCACCAAATTGGCAAATGATTACCCAAGACAAATGGGTCTTGAACATAGTGTCCCAGGGCTACAGATTCCATTTTCACACCCTACCAAGGGCAAAAGGTATGCCAGACCTGCCACACAATCAATGGGCAGAGGCACAAAAGCAAATTACAGCCCTCATGGGCATGAGGGCCATTCAACAAGTACCACAACAAGAGCAGGGGCAAGGATTTTACTCAAGATTTTTCTTGGTGCCCAGAAAGGACAAAACCTGGAGACCAATACTGGACCTGTCTATACTAAACACGTTTCTGGAGGTTCCAAAATTCAAGATGTTGACTCTACAGCAGCTACTGCCCATGCTGGGCAAGAAGGCTTGGCTCGTAACTTTGGACCTAAAAGAGGCATACCTGCATGTCCCAATCAGACAATCTTGCAGAAGATACCTCAAATTCATAGCTGGCTCAATGCACTACCAATTTTCTGCACTGCCCTTTGGCTTATCTACTGCGCCCAGGGTCTTCACAAAATGCCTGGCACCAGTAATTGCGTTTTGCAGACAAAGATGAATTAAAATATATCCCTACTTGGACGACTGCCTTGTTCAAGCAGAGAACAAAGACATTCTTCTAAAGCATCTGGCCTTTGTAAAAAGATTACTAATTGGCCTAGGATACACAGTAAACGAAAAGAAATCAAAACTAGTACCCTCTCAAGAGATAATATTCCTGGGTGCAAGCTTAAATACAACTGCCCAGATGGCTTATCTCATGCCAGACAAACAAAGGCAACTGACTTCTTACTTCAAAAAGTTGGCAACAAAGACCCAGTTATCTGCAAGGAAAATCCTGCAGGCCTTGGGCTTCATGGCATCCTGCATTCTACTAATTCCATATGCCAGACTGCATATGAGGAAACTACAATGGTATCTAAAAAGTGTTTGGACTCAGCATTGCCACAGCCTGGAAAGAGTAATTACCCTTATTCCCTGCCTGCAACAGGAGTTTCGATGGTGGGCACAGGCCTGTCACCACAACAAGGGCCTGCCATTCACTTTACCCACAGCCAGACAGACACTGACAACGGATGCATCAGATTATGCCTGGGGGGCCCATAAGGCAGGAAAATGTATTCAGGGCACATGGCCTGCAAGCCAGATGAATATTCATATCAATCAAAAAGAGATGCTAGCTGTTCAGAATGCCCTGACAGCTTTCAAGGATCTACCTCATCCAGGACAGCAACTGATAAAGACGGACAATACTATGGTCATGTGGTACATAAACAGGCAGGGAGGCACACATTCCTACCCCCTCTGCAGACGAGCAATGACCTTGTGGGACACAGCATTGACTTATCAAGTTCACCTGCAAACACAATTCCTGCCAGGAAAAACAAATACTCTGGCAGACAAACTAAGCAGAAACCTCATGGATCCCCACGAGTGGAAACTGGATCCACAAGTCTTTAGCATGATAATAAGGAAATGGGGCTGCCCAGACATAGATCTATTCACCTCCCCTCAACTGCCAATTACAGAGATTTTGCACAAGGATTTATCACAAACAAGCATGGAGAGTGGACGCCCTATCCTTCAGCTGGAAAAACAGTATATGCCTTTCCTCCACTGCCTCTCCTTCCCAAGGTACTCCTAAAGGTCAGACAAGAGAAGCCAAAAATGATACTGATTGCACCAGACTGGCCACGCCAGCACTGGTACCCAATCCTAAAGAGCTTGTCTCAAGGTCCAGCATGGATATTGCCTCAAACTTCCCACTTGCTGACCCAACAAAACAATCAGATCCTGCACAGTCAGCTCAAGACCTTAAATCTGGCAGCATGGCGGATAATGTAGCCATTCAGAACACTCCTCTTTCAAAAGCTGTTATGGATGTTATCTTGGAGGCCAGGAGGCCCAGTACCAGAAAATCTTATGCAGAAAAATGGAAGAGATTCTGTGCTTAGAACCAGGAACAAGGCATTGACACGTATGTACTAAATATTCCTCAGATTTTACAATACCTAACTGATGCTGGACAAAGGCCTTTCCTTTTCATCAGTTAAGATTCATGCCTCTGCCATTTCAGCCCATTACAATACGGAACCATCTTTTCTCATCCTGTAATAAGGCAGTACCTCAGAGGGGCCAAAAACATCAGGCCTCCAAGGAGAGCACCAATTCTGGCATGGGACCTCAATTATGTCTTGGAAAAACTCACACTGCCTCCCTTTGAGCCAGCCTCAACAGCTGATATAAAGTTCTTATCCTGGAAAACAGCTCTGCTCCTAGCAGTAACCTCTGCAAGACGAGTCTCGGCGTTAACAAGCACTCATGGCTATGGAACCTTTTATCATTTTTCATCCAGACAGGGTTTCTCTGAGGACAAACCCAACATTTATGCCTAAGGTAGTGTCCAGTGTGGTCCTCAACCAAACCATTCACTTGCCTACCTTTTATCCAAACCCACAGAACAAGGGTGAGAAAATTCTGCATTCTTTGGACATACACAGGCAGCTACGCTTCTACTTGGACAGAACTAAAGCTTTCAGAAAGACTGAGCAACATTTAGTGTCATATGCTGCAGGGTCACAAGGAAAGGCTATCTCAAAACAGACTATTTCTAAATGGATAGGTCACTGCATCCGTTTCTGCTATTCTCAGCATGGCAAATCAGTGCCTAAGGGCATTAGGCCTCATTCTACCAGAGCAGCAGCCTCTTCAGCAGCCTTCCTCAGAGGAGTACCAACCAAAGACATCTTAGAGGCTGCAGCTTGGAGTTCAGTGCACACTTTTACAAAGCACTACCACTTACCTCTTTACTCTAAATCCAGAGCAGGCTTTGCCACTGCAGTGCTGCAGGGCCTCATAGCCTCTCCTAATCCTGTTTAGCTCAGCCACCCATCCTCAGCTTTGGGATTCAACCCAAGAGTAATGACTGCAGCAGTGAAACACAAACATAGTACAGTTGTGTACCTACCATAAATGTAGATGTTCGAGTGTATTCACTGTTGCAGTCCAGGTTACCCTCCCTCCATCCCACTTTCTTTTGCTGGGGTTTATCTGTACTTCTCTATTCTATACAACCTATGTGGTGTATTTGCTTGTAGATGAAGGAAATGTTTCTTTATTGCATGTATGTTTATTTGCATAATATTTTTAGCCTACCATTTTGGGGGCACCTGACATCTGGGGCAAGAAAAACTGAAGAAAATGGCGTCGGCTGCATCTTTTATACCCCTGGCGCACTGACGTCAGGGAAGAGGCAACAGCAACCGATGCCGGACCAGGACTTTGGAATTCAGGCCGACTGCAGGTAGCCTGTCAGCAGGATAACCTAAGAGTAATGACTGCAACAGTGAATACACTCGAACATCTACATTTATGGTAGGTACACAACTGTACTATATTCATAGTTTAGATGTCTTCATTTCTTGTCCATCTAGGCGATACTGTCTTTAGAGACGCTCCTTGCTATAATTCGCCTAGCTAGTTGTGAATTGGGATTCTATCCTGTGGTAGAGGAAGATGGACCTGATACTTCCCTTAGAGTGTTACGATAAGTACATAATTTTTGATGTTAAGTTGTCTATCTCGCCTTCGTTCTTGCTGGTTGGGATCGGAGCTAATCTTCGGCTCCGACTCTGCCATCTTCTATAGCTCGAGAGCTGTTTACTGGCTCGAGGCTACCCCTTATCCCATAATGCCTAGTGCTATCTACCCAGATCTCGTTTGCCGCTTCAGCTGCGAGGTGTCGTTTTTCTGGCTCAGGCTTGTATAAAGTTTCTTTATAGAACTTCTTTACTAGAAATAGTCCTTTTCCTAGGGAGTTTTGTTAGTTGTTAGTCATATATTTGTTGTGTTGGCTAAGTGTGTATTTGTAGATTCCTTCCCCGTCCCTTTAGAACTCATTTAATTTAGAGAGTCCCCCCCCTCCTTATGGGCTTTCCTTCTATCTTCTTTATAGGCTAGCAATTTGAGTTAGAGGCTTTCCTATTAAAAAAAAAAAAAACTTTAGCTTTAGTCTGTAGTGTACTGTGTTTTTCTCTTTAATTTAATTTTGTTTGGTAGCTATTGTTGTATTTTTTGTTACAGGATGTCCAAAGAATCCAAGGTGTCTGGGTTCAAGAAGTGTGACTCATGCTGTCAGAAAATGTCGCTGACAGATGGGCACACTTCTTGCGTCTATTGTTTAGGTGCTGTGCACCTGCAGGACTCTTGTTCTATCTGCCATGCATTTAGTCCAAGAGTTCTGCAGGAGCATAAGAATAAACTTATTCTTAGGGGCCTTTTAAAGCCCCAGGATTCACCGGCCAAGACTCAGCCTGTGAAATCCCCTAAATCTGCCAAATCGTTGGCTCCAAGTTCGGAGCCGTCTTTGGTTCAGTCTTTACCTGCTACTTCGGTTCCGGCTGGAACCAATAAGACTACCTCCCCATTGGCTCCATCAGATACTTCGGAGCCTTCGCGGAGCCACAAGAGGCTGAGGTCCCCTTCTCTGGCATCAATACATTCGGCTCCTCGGTCTCCCCTGCTGCAAAGCGAGCGCAGTCACAGATCTTCTCACTCCTCTCGATCCTCTAGGCTCTCGGATCACGACGTGGAGAGAGTGGGTCAGTAGGCTGCTAAAGTCGCAGGCACTTGCCAAAATGTTGTCCAGCCCTCCTCAACAGGTGTCTGCTCTGTCCACTTCTATCGATATTCCTCCTCCGACTCCATTGAACTCAGAGCCGGAGTTCGTTGGGGTTCGAGTAGTGGAACCGTCGGCTCTGATAACTTTATCTCCATTGGTTCCGTCATCGGCTCCGATTCCCTCAATGGTGCCATCCGTTGAGGGATCTGGGTGCCGGGGCTCTCTCGTCGGCTCATTGGTCCCTTGTCCGAACCCATTCTCCCTCTCAGATCTTTGGCGCAGGTGAGCTCGGCTCCTACATCGGCCTCGGAGCCGTCTCCCTCTGTGCGGAGAAGGATTCCGATTTCCTCAGAACCGGAGCCTTCTCTGCATCATGGCAGGGATGCCTTTGATGTCATGAGGAGTGTGCTGGCCACTGAGTTAGCTCCACTATCGGCCCCACCGGCTCCATCCCCTGTAGTGCCTGTGCCAACCTCTGCTCCTCCTCCAGACCCCAAGTGTGGGGAACTAGCACTCCAGGGCACCCGATTGGGTGTTTCCTCTTCTTCCGAGGCCTCCCCTGAACATTCAGAGGAGCCCCCTCGTAAGAAGAAGTGCAAGAGGAAGCACATTGACTCCCCTGAGTCTGTCACTTCAGACACAGACTTAGATGATTCGGAAGGGTCCCCGAGATCCCCCTCTGAAGATGTTTCCTTTTCGGACATCCTCGAAATGCTTAAGCAGAGGGGGAACTGGAATCCCCTAGCCTCTACCGATGATGAGTCTGTATTCCTGGATGCATTCAGTTCCCGACCTTCCACCTTCTGAGTTTCTCCGCCTTTTGATCCACTTATGTCTGTGGTGGCTCGAAAGGCTTGGTCAGCCCCGGATACAGTGGAACCAACTCCGAGGAGACCTGGCAAGTTCATCACATCACCCCATGATAAGCAGTTCCTCACCAAAGGTGTTCCAGTTGATGCCATGGTGATAGCAGCAGCCACCAAAAAAGTGTTAGCAGAAACCTCTTTGTCTGTCCATCCTCCTAACAAGGAGTCTAGGACCATGGACATATATGGGAAGTGAATGTTTGCTTCAGCGACCTTTTCTATGAGGTCAGTGAACTACTTATGCCATTTTACCCGGCTTTAGAGGGATCTCCTTAAAGAGCTCAGAGGTACCCTTCAAGATCCATCAGCTGAGGGGGCTCAAGCTAAAGTGGCTTCCCAGCTGGCGACCCTTAATTCTGTAGTCAACTCCTCCATGAGGCTCATCTCTTATGCAGCCGATGGTGCGAGTAGAGCTGCAGGTACTGGCGTGGCCCTTAGGAGACATGCATGGATGCAGCTGTGTAACTTTGCGGAACCTTTTAGAGCATCATTCACCAGCACCCCCTTTAATGGTTCCTTTCTTTTTGGACCACAGGTGAAAGACACTTTGACTAGGTGTGAACAAGAAGGCAAGACTCTCTCTGCCATGGGAGTCTGTTTTTCCTCTCCTTCCAGACCATACCCCAAGGGTTAGAAGAGTGGTAAAATGTGGTTCCAAAAATCCCAGGGAGCCTCGCCTGACACACATAGTGATTTTTCCTCCAGGGGCAGAGGGGGAAATAACAACAATAGACGCTGCCCTCGTGGCAGAGGGGGTCCACAGAACCAGGGCAACAGATAATCCTTCTCTGAGAAGCCCTTTCAGCATCCCTAAAGGGTTGCCCGGCTGCCCACCTCTGGAGGCAGTTGGGGGAAGACTTTCACTGTACCCAAAACCTGGCTAAATTTAAAACAAGACAGATGGGTACGGTCAATTATATCCGGAGGTTACAAAATTCCCTTCTCTCAACCCCCCTTACCATCGAGCAAATCCCTTCTAGATGTTCCACCCAATCTGAGGGACCAAGCAATCATAGAAGTTTCAAGACTGCTAGGAAAAAAGAGTCATCCAGGTAGTCCCGGTAGACCAACACGGATCCGGAACTTACTCAAGGTTCTTTTTGGTACCAAAAAAGACAGGGGACTGGAGACCGATTCTGGATCTCAGCAGACTAAACAAGTCTGTTCAAAGAACAAAGTTTCGGATGGTCACGCTACAGTCCATTCTACCCTTATTGGGTCAGGACAATTGGATGTGCTCCATAGATCTTCAGGATGCGTACTACCACATCAAAATGGACAGGCGTTCCAGGAGATTCCTTTGCTTCCGGCTGGGAGCCAGTCATTGCCGGTTCAGAGCTCTGCCCTTTGGTCTCACCACAGCCCCCGGGGTGTTCACCAAATGTATGGCAGTTGTCACGGCTCATCTGAGATGTCGAGGATTCCAGGTGTTTCCATGTATAGATGACTGGCTCCTCACTGCTACTACCAGGCATCAACTTCTTCAAGCCAGGGACTGCACAATCCCAATCTGCTCCCAGTTAGGCATTATAATAAACTTCGAAAAATCTGCCTTGTTGCCCTGTCAGTCAATCACCTACATAGGTGCAGACTTAGACACAAGGAACATGTCCGCAAGGCTACCGCCAGAAAAGGTGTCTACAATTTGTCAGCAAGTACAAATTCTGATGCATAGCAAAAGAATCCAAGTCAGGTTCATCCTTCAAACTCTGGGTTCCATGGCAGTAGCCATTCTTCTAATCCCACTGACCCATTTTCACATGAGGATCCTTCAGTGGCTTCTGTTCACACAGTGGTCTTTCCAACAGCTGCCCATGTCTCACACGATCATGATTACAGAAGCATGCAAAAGGCACCTTTCCTGGTGGATGGTCTCCCCACTAGTGACTCAGGGCAGACCCTTCATTCAGCCCCCTCCGGTAGCCACAGTGACCACAGACGTCTCCCTGATAGGGTGGTGGTGGGGGGGGGCATTATCAGGGCAGGACAGTCCAAGGCACTCGGCAGCCTCACAAGTACCACCTGCATATAAACGTCCTAGAAATGAGAGCCATGCTCCTAGCGTTGCAAGCTCTTCAAGACTCTCTTCCTTCTGGGACCATTGCAATTCAAACGGACAACATGTCAGTGGTGTGGTACATCAACAAGCAGGGCGGAACCAAGTCCTACCCCCTATGTTGAGAAGCACACAGACTCTGGCAGAGGGCGATTTCTTCCCAACGATTTCTGATTGCGACACACATCCCTGGGAGGTCCAACGTCATAGCAGTCAGGCTCAGCAGAGCTATTCTCATGCCTCACGAGTGGTCTCTGAATCAGGTAGTTGCGGATCTGATCTTCCGCAAATGGGGACAGCCTTGCTGCAATCTTTTTGCCATCCCCTTCAACAGCAAATGCAGCAACTACTTCTCCCTTCCTCCGCTTCCAGGTCACACACCCAGAGATGCTCTAGTCCACGATTGGCCTCAGGGACTTCTTTATGCCTTCCCTCCGTTTCCCCTGATACCGAAACTCATACAAAAAGCAATATCGTTGGGTTGCAAAATGATCTTCATTGCCCCCTACTGGCCTCGACAGATATGGTTTCCGTTCCTGCACCATTACCTTCTCGATCAGCCCTGGACTCTGGATCCAATTCCAGACCTACTGATTCATCAATCAGGCGGGCTGCATCAATCCCTCCAAACATTCCAGCTTGGTTGTTCCACTTCCAACCTTAGCCAGGCTTCCCAGCATTTGCCCGGCCGTGCGTGAGATTATTGTCTGCTCTCACAAGTCCACAACTCGAAAGACTTATGCTAGCAAATGGAAATGTTTTTCTTGTTGGGCAGTGGCTAGTAACGTAGATCCTTTTTCAGCCCCAGTCCACAAAATTTTAGAGTTCCTATCACAACTTTTTCATTCTGGGTCTGCTTCTGCTACAGTCAGGGTTCAATTGGCGGCCATTTCTAACTTTCATGTTGGGTTGTCTAATTCAAACATTATGTCTCATAAGCTCTGTAAAGCCTTTTTA